>NW_010312763.1:91278-131531 GCF_000700745.2 Antrostomus carolinensis
TGGCCTTCTGGGCTGCAAGCACACATTGTCTGCTCGTGTTCAGCTTCTTGCTCACCACCACTCCCAAGATCTTGTTCCTAACTGTGACTCCACAATGCCTGGCAACTCCTTTAGAAACTTCTTTTGTGAACTCCTTATCTATAGGAAAATTATCTGTCCTCTGAAGGTATGGGAAGGTCAATCCATTTACATTTGTTAAATGTGCTGGGGCGTTTAGATTGCAGTGCCACAAAATGAGAAGCTTTATAAGTTTTGATGAAGTCATGACAATTGTGCCATTTTATTAGTACTAGTCAGCTTTTATCCAAAATAGTGTATAAATCCCTCATGTTATAATTTTAAAAATCTCTCTAATCTTAAGAGTTCACAGTCTAAAACCCTGATCCAACACACATTTAGAACATGCAATCTAGAGCCATCGCCAACATCCACAAAAAGAGAATAAAAATGTCTCATTTTTCTCCTTTCACTCACCTTTCTCTTTTCTTCACTTGAACTGCAGTAGAATCAATATATTATGAAATCCGAAACAATTCTCATAACCACAGATTTCATTTGCTCAGAAAGCAACAAAATCTTAACATAAATCATTCTAATTGTTCAACATAATGAAAGACTTAAAAGAAATACTTAATCCACACTACTTTTTAAAACCAATTTATGTAAACCATATAAAATATCAGAGAATAATATTTAACACTTGAACATGTACATGATATGCATGTATTGCATATCAGGGGTCTGGACGCAAGCAACTGGATTATCACCTACTCTGTCTGTCATTCATCAATTTATCCATACTTTGCAGAGATGCAAGGTAATGAATACTTTCCCTAAATTTAAGGCAGTGAGATGAAGGAGGGAGGTAGAAAGACAAGGAAAACTATACTTGAAATTTGGTGGGTCATACCAGTGTATCAAATACCCATTACCCCTTCCAGGACCTTCCCTTCCATACCTGAACAACCTCTTCCCTCTTTCCCAAGATGTGTACACAGGAACACTGTCTCCTCAGCTCCTGTCATCATAATGTCTCAGTACCATGGAGACTCCCCATCCTTATCCATCTGAAACACACTATAAAAGTAGTTTATTTAATTCATCTGGTGATGAAACATCCTCAAATGGAAGGTTTGTATTTTAAAATCTGTCTTCTAATAACCAGGAGAAACTACCCAGGTTTTCACTACCTAGGTAATTCAAGATTACTTTGGTACTCAACACATTGATGGTGTATTGCACTTAGGAGTATGAGGACTGAGAATGCAAGATTAAAAAAATTGAAACACAAGCTATAAACCTGCATTACCATCAATGCCATCAAAACCTCTAAATTCACAGTCTGTTTGAAAATGTACCCTCCTTTCTAGCTGTAAATAGCTGATATGGTTGCCAAGAAACCACTACTTGAGATTCACAGAGTTCACGTTTGAGACATATTTGCACTTACAAACACTTATGAAAGCAAAACTGAAGGGAATCAGAAAATGTGGTATAAATTCCTCTTATGATTTGTTAGTACCATCCTAAAACAAAGCATGCTCCCAGTCCTCCCATCCTCAGACTATTGTTATCTAAGAAACATTTGTGGACTTTTGTTACAACTGTTTCTCTGAAATACTGAATTGATTACCCATGTATTCTCTCACACCCAGACTTCATGGATTTCACTGACATCTCTTCCCCAATTGTCATGGTCACCATGGTCACTAGAGTCCTCACCAACATCAAGCTCTTCTAACTCATTGTCCCACTTTGTGGATTAGTGCACTAGTTCTCTGATTAAATCCAGAGTTAACCATTATTATTGTGCTGCAAAGCACGTTGGGAAACATGACATGAAAAGTACTAAAAAAATGCAGTTGAATTTGATTACTCCATATCTCCTCAAACCCATTTATATGTTAAAGACTCTCTTTTATTATATTCAATATTATGTTTCATACAAATTCCAGTCTCATTCTAATTTTTCAGCGCCATTTTCAATTATTAATATTACTGTTGCAATCAGAGATTTTATAAGGTTGGGTCCTTTTTGTGCTAGGCCTTGTACAGACATTAAAAAAATTACAATTACTGGCAAAGATCATTCACAAGGTGTAACACCCAGTAAAACACATGAAAGACAAGATGAAACAACCATTTGAGATAAACAAACAGAAAGGTGGAAGGAAACCAGTAATAAATGATAGATTATGCACATAACAAAGATTTTAAAACAAAATCAGTCACTGCTTTTTAACTTACCCAAAATACATGTATTCACTAGCTTTCAGTCAGGTAATGTTGTTTTTATTTTACATATCCATTCAGTTTTATGAGAATAAGAATAAATAAAAAATGTAACCAGAAAAGTTACAGGTAGTTCTGAAAATCTAAATCTAAGTATTGGAGATTTCTACGGTTCACCAGCATGTGTGTTTTGGCTGGGACAGAGTGAATTTTCCTCATAGTAGCTGGTATGGAGCTACATTTTGTGTTTGTGCTGGAAACAGTGTTGCTAATACAGAGATATCTTTGTTATCGCTGAGCTGTGCTTACACAGAGTCGAGGCCATTTCTGCCCCTCACACCACCCCACCAGCAAGTGGGTTGGGGGTGCACAGAAGTTGTGAGGGGACACAGCTGGGACAGGTGACCCCAACTCACTAAAGGGATTTTCCAGACTGTACAACGTCATGGTCAGCATATAAAGCTGGGGGAAGAAGAAGGAAGGGGAAGATGATCAGAGTGATGACGTTTGTTTTCCCAAGTAACTGTTAGGCATGATGGAGTCCTGCTTTTCTGGAGATGGCTGAACACCTGCCTGCCAATAGGAAGCAGTGACTGAATTCCTTGTTTTGCTTTGCTTGTGCACGTGGCTTTTGATTCATCTGTTAAACTGTCTTTATTTCAACCCATGAGTTTTCTCACTTGTATTCTTCCAATTCTCTCCCTTATCCCACCATGAGGGGAGTGAGTGAGCAGCTGTGTGGTGCTTAGTTGTTGGCTGGGGTTAAACCACAACAACTGAGCCACTACTATATTTACCTCATGTATCTCATTGCAAACTCATACTTCTTATATGCTATAACAGCTTTCTGTTGTTGAGATTTCATAGATATCTACTTTAGAAAAGCACATCATAAGGTGCTCCTTGACACTTCCACTGCTCTGGAGCTATGCTCTATTTTATTAGGCGACCCTTGCTGCACTTACTCACTCAACCAGACATGCTTCATCACTTTCACCTTTTTTTATTTTTTCATTTAATTTCATTTCAGTTTTGTCCAGTAGGGGTGTCACTGTAAAGGTATGAAAAGGAAGACAGCAGTTACAGAATTAGCCAGAAGGGTAAACGTGTATGAAGTGTGAATGGTAAGTCTGTGAAGCCTCTGCAAATCTTTCAGGAATGAACAGCAATTCAGAAAGAGTACAAGACTTCAGAAATGGTATGATATTGTGATATACCAAAATTTTCCTAAGTGCTTTTCAACACATTCTCTAAATGATGAGATCAGATGACCTTCCTCCCTTTAAACAAAAAGCTTTTCCAAGAGGAACAGATGTCAGCGAAGACTGACTGCTGCATATCCAACATCACATACATTAGATGATACTTCCTTTCCAATACCCATTCACAACAAAAGAAAGACCAAATGCTTGGTATAGCAAACCAAATAATCTACTCATAGATTCAGAAACATATCCAAGTATAAATTTACACTTTCCCTTTAGGAAATGTTTATTTTATTTAATAAAGAAGAAAAAAAGAATTAGGAAAAAGTCGGGATCATGGCACATCTTTGGCTTAGTTCAGTTACATTGATTCTACTAGTTCTTGTGTCCTGAATCCAAGCATAACATCCAATTCTATTTTAATAAAAAACTACATATTTTTAAATGAAAAAAAAAGTCCTTCTTCAATTTAAATTTGTTTGCCTTCCATAGCAGGTTGCCTTTACCACAAAATCTGACTGAGTATAACTAAGTCACTTTAAACTGATAATAGCATAGGGCCCTGCATCTAAAAAAAAACCAAAACAAAACAAAAACAAAAACCAAACAAACAAAAAAAAACCCCCACAAAACAAACAAACAGAAAAGCAAGTGAAAATTGTAAATGCATTAAAAGCATATTCTTACTTATCTGATTAGTCCTGCCAATCTTCATGTATTACAATCTTCATTGTACACTTACAGCATTATCCTATTGACAATCTTAAAACGCACAGGGCTTTTAGACTAACCTCTCTAAATACCAGTGACAAGCAAAATTCTGTTCTGATAAGGAAGGACTGTTGTCTTCCTGCTTAAGAAAGCAAGTGAAGGGGAAAGATGAAATCCATTAACACCATCTGTCTCTAGAAGTCACTGTGATTCCCTTTATTTTAATTTCTGTTGTTATTAAATCCTTCATCTAAAGCATATCAGCAGAAACAGCAGAATAGAAATATAAAATGATACCATAACAGGTTTATGCTAGTGATGACTGATGACTTGGATTCATCATTTTTTAGTTACTAGACAAAGAAAGGAGGAGGAGTGGAGGGATATCGTATACCAGTAATTAACAGTCTAGGTTTATTAGTAAAGGAGGTTTTTATGCAGTTTTTATGCAGTGTAAAATAGCATTCAATACCACAATCAAGAAAAAATGCACACATGAGAAACAAGTGAGGAATTTCTCTGTAATTTTTATAGAAATATATGAACTACAGTAATAAATCAAAGTAAGATAATATTATTACTGATTTACCTATTCAGCAGCTATGCCAAGAATGAATTCAGTTCATTAGGTGTCTTCTCACAATGGAATAGCAACCAAGTTTTCTATATCACAGAATGATCACATTCTATGATTGTTTTATATCACAGAATGTGCTCTCTTAAATGATTAAGGTCACTCTGTAAACATAATTTTTCTGCCTCCAGTTGTGCCTATATCAGCCTTTAAAGTATTCAAAATGAACAGTAATTTTATTTAGGAGTTCCTTAAATAGTATCAGCTACATCACCGTTCACCATAATACAGACATTTGACAAAGTGACTCAGCAACTGGCCACTTGCTTGCTAAAGAAAGCTGAGTCACTGCTTCTGATTTAGCAGAAATATCCTACATGAGATTCAGAATACACATCAATATGTGTTTACCAACCTAAGAAGAAAATAAGTTATTGCTGTGAGTCACAGAGGGAAGGAAAAATCTACAGAAATTAAGATGAATGTTAGGAGCCTAGAACAACTGGAAACGATAAACAAAACTCTGACACACAGAGAAAGCAGGAATTGAGTGCCAGGAAAAGACAAATACTGTTATAGATTCAGATGCCTTTCTCTGATAACAACCACAAAGATTAGTGTTTTCTGCCAGCTAAATCACAAAGAAAAATCTTCCACTGTCCTGTATTATTAGATTGTATTGAACTGTGTAATTAGGCCACCACCAAATTAAGCACAGCAAAAGTTCAAATTCACTTCATATAAATATGCTAAATTGAAGGTTTTGCTCACTGAAAATCAATAGCGATATATTCATGCATCACTTCAACATCTAAGATGACATGTTTCTTTTCCATTAAAAAACTGCAGGTTTGCCATGATTAAAGACTTAAACCAATAAAGATAAACCTTTCAGAGCCAGGAAGGAAGGAGCAGCTCTGCTCTGGTTCTGGCAGACAAACTCACCACCGACAAAATGAACTGAGGAAGGAGGGTGTTTCAAGCATATCAATGGAAAAGTATAATCAAGAAGCAGATTATAAGCATGCTTGTTCTGAATGATTCATGAAGCATAATATCTGCTCTTGTCTGGATAATTAGAAGGCTTTCAACTCCAGTTCAGATACCTGTTTTGGGGCATTTTTCATACTCAAATCTATTAAGCTAATAGCCTTTTTTCTTGCTTTCAAACATTGACATCAAGGCATGAGGTGTAGAAACGCAAAATATGCTTTCATCAGTCTGTAAGAGTCCAAGATGTAAAGTTCCCTGATATCATTCAAGAAGGAAGAAAAACACAAAACACTGGAGGGTGAATTGCTGAGGAAGCATCTTAAACTACACCTTCATAGTACCCTTGGTCAGGAGGGAAACATATGGAAAAGAGTGGGCAATTTTAAAGAATACCTCTAAAGCAAAACATATCACATCTACTCACAAGTTTCTTTCACTCTGACCTTAGTAATTAAAGAAAAATAATGAAGCAAACAAACCATGATCAAAGTTTTACTGCTCACTCTGCTTAATTATACAACTACTTGGAAATTCGCAACAACTCTCGGCACAGAAATCTATTCTGAGTGCCTATGCTAGCAGACTTTACAAACACTAGGTTTATAAAACAGAGCTGTTATTTTTGTGCTCTGTGATGGGCTAGTTTATTAGATTAATTTGGATCTTGCACCATGGGTTAATGAATGTCTTACATAGGATAATGCATAAAAATTCTAATGGAAGACTATGAGCTTTCAGATGTAACATTCTTGTTCTCAGTGGAGCTTAGAAAAACACAAAGCTGGTAACAAAAAGAGTGTCACAGTTCTGTTGATGAAGCATGAAAAAGCTTCCTGAATGAAATAACTCAATCTCTTGGGAGAGCGAGAAAATACTTCCTCATACAACATCAGAAAGTCTGTCTTATTTTTAACTCTTCTCCAAGTTCTTTCTTCTATTAAGTCTTTGTTGTTAGAAATTGTATAAGTATTTTTTCATAGAGTATACTAATGGTTCCTTTCCAATTTCAGACCAATATTTTTTAATTCTAAAGGTCTGACCTTAAGAATTCCCCTTGCTCATTGGTGATACAGTAAATATTTGTATTACTAAGTCACTCTAAAACATAATTTAAAATCTTCATAAAGTTTTCAGATTTTGTAAAATATGTACTGCTTTCCTTGCACAGACTTATCAGCAATTGTGAGACCATAATCCTTTTACCTGCTCTGGATTAAAAAAATAACAGAAATATGACATATCCTATATGTTTATCAATCACTTCAGCCATTCAGCCATAGTTCATTTTTTTCCATCACTTCTATAGGGTTTTTGGACTCCAGAAAGATTGTCCATAACAACATTTAAGGGGAAACCTTAACAACATAAAGGGAAACCTGGGAAACCCCAGGCTGCAACCTTACTCCAGAAGTCAGTAATTGAGATTATTTTAAAGCAATAATAAAAAATTACTTTTCTGTTTCAAAACAATAAACAAGAGAAATATGAAACTTTCATCCTTCCCTACTCTCTCCCAGAATTACATTTCTAGACATTGACAGGATGTAGACATTGTACAATATTCATTTTCTCTTTAACAGCAAAAAAGCAGTCCGGGCTATTACAAAGCTGCAAAGCCTCAATGGTCTAAAGTACTTAGATGTGTATTTCTATGACTGACTTCCCCTGAACTCCTGACATATAACAAACATGAAATTATTCTTGTGGCACTGTCCAGAGGCAAGGAAAAAATGCCTCTATTTTACAGAAGCAAAACTGCAGGGCACAGTGAATAACTATCCTGATCAACATTAGACATCCACCTGTGGCAGAACTGGGAGATTCTGGTTGAACTATCAAGTCCCTAGATTTAAGAAGCCTCAACCTACAAAAGCTTGCATTCTCACTCCACAGAATGGGGTACATGTATATAATTGGGTATGGTTATGCAACACACTTTAGTGTAATGCATTAGACCCTAAAACTGCCTTTACATTAGTTAGACTAGGAAGATGAAACCAAGTTTTCATAAAGCTCAGTAGTCTTGGATATAACCTGCAGAGATGAGAGGCAGAGAAATCTGGACTGCACTGAATTCATTCTGCCATAGAAATTGTTATCGGTGTCTAAGCCAGCTTGTTTAAACCAAACCAACCAGATTCCATTGCAATCTCAAATGCAGACATATTTATGAGTCAGCATGCCAGCCTGGGACATGGGAAACTGAGTTGCTACTTTCTGCTTTGCTTCACACATCTTCCTGTGCCTTAGGAAAGCGCCAGTCCATCTTGTGCTTCAGTTTCCCAGCTTTAAAATAAGGGTAGTGCTTTTCTGCCAAGGATAGTAATTTTCTACCTCAGAAGTTTGTTCTGAGGCAAACTCTAATGAAAGATCAAAAAAACTCAGGAAGCATTATGGTCTTCCCAGAGAAATACTAGAAAGCATGCTTATAAACTTTCTTTTTCCAGAAATCTTTCCAACACATTACTCTCACTGAAAAATGGCTTACCACTGCGTATTAAATTCTTAAATTTACAGTTATTAATCTCTTGCATTCTAAATGTAAATATATTCAATTAAACTTAAGTTGGATTTCTCTTTGCAAATAATCTCTCATTTATTTTTCATAAGAACAAACTTAAAATCATAGAATCACAGAACGGTTAGGATTGGAAGGGACCTCAAAGATCATCTAGTTCCAACTCCCCTGCCATCAGCAGGGACACCTCCCACTAGATCAGGTTGCTCAAAGCCTCATCCAGCCTGGCCTTAAACACTTCCAGGGAGGGGGCATCCACAACTTCCTTGGGCAACCTGTGCCAGTGTCTGACCACCCTCACAGTGAAAAACTTCTTTCTAATATCTAATATAAACCTACCCTCTTTCAGCTTAAACCCATTTCCCCTTGTTTTGTCATTACTTGCCCTTATGAAAAGTCCTTCCCCAGCTTCCTTGTAGGCCCCTTCAGGTACTGGAAGGCCGCTATAAGATCTCCCCAGAGCCTTCTCTTTTCCACGCTGAACAGCCCCAACTCTTTCAGCCTGTCCTCATAGGAGAGATGCTCCAGCCCTCGCATCATCCTGGTGGCCCTTCTCTGGACTTGTTCTAACTGGTCCGTGTCTTTCTTGTGTTGGGGGCTCCAGAACTGGATACAGTACTCCAGGTGGGGCCTTATGAGAGCGAAGTAGAGGGGGAGAATCACCTCCCTCAACCTGCTGGCCACGCTTCTCTTGATGCAGCCCAGGATACAGTTGGCGTTCCGGGCTGCAAGCGCACATTGTCTTTCCTTTCTTCCCTCAAGTTACTTGTTTGTAGGTGACACTGTCATATGTTAATACTTCCTAGTTACAAAGACCAGCAAGCTGCAGAAATTGCCAACAGTGTTCTATGCAAAACAAACCCTAAAAAGTGAAACAAAATAAAATATACCATGTTTTATAGAAAAAACCCTGTAGGGTAGAATGACTGTCCTATAATAATTATAATTCATAGTTACACCAAAGTGATATCCTTGATAAATAACTAGGGATCCCTCAGCCTGTGACCTTCCTGAAGTAAGGTCTCATTGTTTACTCATCCTCTCTGATGTGACAGAGAACTAATTATGCTCTTTTTGCTTCCTAAGAACTGTAGCCACCTTTCTTTTCCAAAGACTTCCTTTGAATTACTCTCTGGAGACTCATTTCTCTCCCCTGATACTAACAGGCATGTCTACACTATTTGTTTCTGCTCAAAAAAATTATAACCTCCACTCGTCTGTCTCTTCCATTATGTCACAGCATTCATTACTCAGTACATCACCAACTTCTAAGACAACAAGATGCTTATCCAGACAACTCCTGGAAAACAGACTGTGTCTTCTTTCCCTTACAATAAAGCCATCAAAGAAGACAGAGAAATAGATATTGGTAAACAAATCCTGAAGGATGCCTCCAATAGTCACAGCCAGTGAAATATGTATAGAACACAATAAATAAATAAATAGTAAAAAATAATTCAGATACTCAGAATGGCAGACAAGAATCAAAGAATGTCCTCCTCAAATCTGTTTTCCTTGAACTTCATCAGGTTCAAATGGGATTTGAAAGCTTTAATATTATATTTATAAAGCCTTTATGGTATATCCTTAGAAATTCTCTTCATTTAAGCATTTACTGACAAGCAAAGCACTAACAGAAAGAAGTTGACTCTAGTAGTTATAACTTAATTCAAGATTAATGATTGTATTAAAACTGTGAGGAGTGACAGTCCTTTCATTTATTACTTTGAGGTGAATATTTCACTTTCTGCAGCACATCCTTGCCTTTAGGATTATATATCTGCACAATAAATAAAGGATTATCTTCATCTACAGGAAACAAGGAGATCCCCATTGTGCTGCATATTCCATAAATTATTTTTTATTGTTAATACAGTCTTTTTTCCCACTGAGTCAGAGAGAAAACTGCAGTATTTTTTTCCCTTTTGAATTATTTTTCCTACTTTATAGACACAGTAAACTTAAAAAAAAAAAGTTGCCATCTAACCTAGTGGAAAAATCTTTGCATCCAGAAGAGCTCTGTAACAGCTCTGCATGATTGCACTAGGCAAGCTTCAAACTGCTAGCTGTAATTATTTTTGAAGTTGATTAGTACAGCAGCCAAATCACCTGATCAGATTTGCATGGATGAGTCAGTTCACATACATAGACTATTAGTGTTCACTTTATATTGAACCTACATAACCTCTTGGGGAGGGGATTCCTAAACCTCACAGAAGACAAATAACATGTTAGGACCATTTGAACAATGACCAAACAATTAAAGGTTAATTTAAACAACGAACATGTGCAATTTGAACTTATCTTTCTTTGTAGACCTATACTATTTATTAATGGGGGGGAGAGGAGGGGGGTAGCAGGGATGGGGACAGGACACCAAAAAAACCAACTAACCAAAATGCACTCCTGTCATAAAAAACTTGGAGGAAGGCACCTATAATGAGTGTGAGCATTAGCTGGTTAAAAACCCTTCTCCCTCTCATCTGTGCTGAGAAACATGCACCTCATCCTCTAAAACTCACTAGAGTAGAATCTGCAGCCTTGGAAATACTCAAAACAACTTGACAAGGTCTTGAGCAACTTTGTCTCCACTGGCAAAACTGTCTGTCCACTGTCTCCACTGTCCACTACTCTGACAAAAAAGATAGACAAGAAAACCTCTAGAAATTTCCTCAAGACTAAATTATCCTATGATTCCTCTTAGTCCTTTTAAAATTAACTCTTTGCTAGGGTGTCTCCTCTAAACCAAAACATTTTGCTTTAAGTTACTACTTTAAAATGTAACCATTGGCCTTATGACTCGAGCTTTCTGTTCTTACATCTCTATTTCCGTTTCTTTTAAAATAACAAAATGACCAGGGCTGAAGTGTTTCAAATTATCACTAGTCACTAACACAAGGAGAAAACCATTTCTTAGGGCTAATTTAATGCATTTTGAATCCTGTAATTTATTTTGATTCTGTGTTCTCTCTTCCTTTCTAGGCACTCTGCCAAAGAAGTTAAAGAGGGTTTTTCTGGCTAGATTTCCAATATTCTTCTGTTTGGTTTTTTTGAAATCTACAGGCATAGGTGGATTCATGGCACAAAGCCAAGCTGCAGTCGTTAGTAAGGATAAAACCATGTGAAGCTGGTATTAAAGTAGAGAAAGTAAACACCTCTTACTCTGGCAAAGTATACCTTGAGAAGGAGGAGGGCAGATTCAGGGAGGAATATTTCTTAAGAAAGAAATGTTTGTTTTTTCAAGTGATCTTCAAGAGTTCAGAAAGAGTTTTACCTCCATGGAGGCAGCTTGTATCAGATGAAATGCAGAAGGATATAAATTTTAGGCAATTTTGAAAGAATGGGATCTCAACCCATGAACAGGGGCATTACTTAATAAAGTAACTTACATCATTATCATCATCATACGTACAGCAATAGGCACTGGATTAAAACATGTATTTTATACTCCTTTCTATTCACATATGTGATAAATTAATCACTCTGACATTCCACTGACTTCTTTTTAATAAATCCTTTTTTTGTGAAGAACACAAAGCAGTGTAAAGTGTAATTGAACATATAGAACAGGAGAGCTTCCACCTCTTCTCTTCCTCCTAACTCCTCCCTCCCTGTCTCCAAAAAAGTAATCAGGTGCATGAAAGAGTAAAAACACTACTTTGTGTTTTCTTGAACCAGCTGGCACCTTCAACAATGAAATATGGGGCTCTGTCCTAACTCCCATCCAAAACAAGAAGCAGTAGCTCCAGCTTGGTCCCCGTGGCACCACTCAGGGCACATGGGCTCTGAAGCCAAGTCTGCATGTCCCCATAGAGTCACTTACAGAGGATCCTGGGCTGGGGCATCAACAGCTGCCTGCCCACTCTGTTTAAGTGGAAAGCAGGCACAGACAGACACACAAACCCAGCAAAAGCACCACTCAAATCTTTTTTTCCCTTTTTAAGCTTGTCCTGGTGTACATAGATCTTCTACAGCTGAGCAATGATCCATAAAGGAGCAGCAAGACCAAACACCATAGCCACCTCCTGACAGCTATCACAGATGTGCCAGCAGAGAAGGAATGTAAACCTCCACGCAAAAGACACATGCTTCAATTCTGAGTGTCAAGATGGCTTCTAATATTAGCTGTCTATAATTGCAGTTTTTGCTCTGTCTGCTGGCTACAGAAACAATTTAGAGACAGTCACTGTTACTTCTTATGATAGTTTTCTAAATGAACAAGTTACATGAGAAAGAGTTTTTTTGCTCCATCTGATCCTGAAAAGCAATTTTAACAGTTTTGGTTTTTTTTTTGAGGGGGAGTAGGAGAAGGTAAAAGAACAGTTCAGGGACATCTCCCTTTCAAGGGCATCTGTAGTAACATAACGCTCTTAAAGACTTAACCATTTAAAAAATATTTAAAACAATAGTTAACCACAAGTTGCTGCTAAAAAAGAATGATCACTTTAAAAAGTGAACCGTCAGTACCATTCTGTGTTTGTCAAATCTGTTCTTTCAGTCCTTGATATTGATTAGTATTCCACTTGAATGAGAAGATAATGAAGTAGGTAATTTTTTTCTGCAGTGCACCTGACACAATCAAAAAAGATGACACAGAGTATTTTCCTACTTTCCAATTTGTCTGCTCCACCTATTTTCTTTTCTTTGGAGGCCACAGGGGAGAACAGTTAGGAATTAAATTAAGACATTCCAGATAATAACTGAGAACAATAATGAGATGCATTTAAATTCTACACAAGACACGAGGGAAGAATGGTATAAAGCAAAAATCAGATGTTGTATCCTTTGCTAACTATGAAAATATAGAGTTAAAGGTAGTTAAATGATTTTCTAAGGTTTGCTATTCAATATAAATGCTAATATAGAAAGACAGATGTTTCACCAAAATAACATCACTCTCACTTTAGAGCTATTTTTCTTCTGACTATATACACACACACAAAACCTCGCCCTGCATGTTCATGTATTGAAGATGCCAGGATAAGTATATAAGAAATTGTGATTGTTAATTTATTCACAGAACAAAAAGCAGACAACAACCATATGGATTTCTTCAGCTGGAAAGCACCTGGGGCTGAATGGCAAGGAAAACCCTTGGTGAGACGCAGGACCACACAGTCTCAAAGAGGCTCAGACTACTAATTCTCATTTTATGTTCCTATTTATGTAGTTCTTGTCCAGCCAAGTGCTATTACATGGCCATGCACTCCTGGCTTCCCGAAACACTTGTGTATTCAGCCAGTTGCAGAGTAAAACAACCTGTTTTGGCACCTGTAACAAGAACCCACCATATTTCAAGATGCATTCTCTCACGCAACAGGGTAGTGTGTGCGAGGGCAGCACAGCAGGACCCTTGCAGGGACACAGGTACGCTCAGGGAAACAAACAAAAGAATATACTGGTTTGTAGTGTATAAAGCAGAAATTTGGCATATAGACACTGCAAAGGATTAAAACACACTATAGTGAGCAAAACACCCTGGGGAACATTGCCTTTAGTTGTATCTCTAAGTCTTATTAATTTCAGCTGAACTCTGGGCGTTGCTGATCTAAGGCCTGTAGCAAAAGAGAAATTATTTGCAAATGACTGTAGCTGCTTGATGCCAAACAGAAACAAGGCAGAAGTCCTTGGGAAAGGGAGAAGAATCCCTGCTTCCCAGTACATATTTAGGGACACACACACATACAGAGAAATGCAGAAACGTGGTTTGTTTTTTTTTTCTTGACCAGTTTACTTGTCTTTTGATGAACCTGTGGAGCCAGTACAGTCCTATTTTGACTCCAGAGCCCAGCATTCTTGATATGTCTGAATAACTAACTACTAAATATTAATTAGCCAGGCACAGTCTTTGAGACAACCAGAGCACCACTGCCATCACAAGCCTTGTTTTGTTAAATTAGCATGACTACCTGGGAGGTCCACTTTAATTTTTAAATTTGCTACCATTTCTGCACTTCTAGGGATTACCCAATGTTTGCACACATTCATGTGGCTTTTTTTTTATTTTTTTTTTTAATAGCTTGAGTATACTATAGAGAAGACAACTTTTCCTCTGTATTCCCTTGAGCACTTAAAAAAAATCTACTGGCACTATTAGAAGGTAAGTAATTTCAGTGCATTTTTAGGCTGCTAGATGTACAGAAGTTACCTTTACTTGGTAGTTATTTTGCTTCTAAACACTGTTTGATCTGAAATGTGACATACTAGCTATTCAAATCTACGTGTGATACTATTGTGTCTACCAATATTTGAGAAGTGTACTCTTAAGACATGGAATTAATCCATAAAAACACAAATCTGCCCTCAAAGCAGCTGTTTTATGGTACTAGGCAATGACTAAGAACATTTGCATGTCAAGGTTTAGGATAAAAACAGTTCTCAAGCCTGAAGTGAAGTGTACTGTGTTCGTATGGTATTAGTATGGTGCCCAGTCCTGATTCTTTTCTTCCCACAGTAGTCCCGCAGATGCAGAGTTCACTAGATCAGTAACTCTGCAAGAAGCTGGACAGGCCTGCAGGACTTGAGAAAGACTGTGGGCATTTTCCCTTCCGGAGCCTTTTACAAGCCTTATTCATGTTTGGCATCATATATAATGAATATGAGGTAGGAGTAAGGACCATATAAACGGTCTAGAGTTTTTGTAATTTCCAGGAACCGTACATAATGCCTTTCCCCAACCTCTTCTCACCACTTACAGCTTTTCTCTTGAGCTGCTTTGACCTTCATCTTTGGGGAAGTTGAAGATCAGAGGATTTCTTTAGGTTTGGGAAAATGCTAAATTTGCTGTTGTTGAGAACTGACATAATCCCTTTTACCAGAATATTGATCTTAATTCAAAATATATAGCTAACAAGACAATGGTTTTTGACCTCAGACTCCTTTTTTCCCCTGTATAAAACTCTGATTTCAAGTATTATTTTTACTTTTTACAAGACAGTTTTCAAAATCACCTGTCAAATCCCAAGGACTGTGTAAACTGCAAACAGTTTCTATTTACCTGACATTTCAAATAAATCTCAGCTTACAGGAGATGCTTAGCTATAAGTAACCAATTCCAGCAAAACTTCTTTTCTTTTGCTATCTTCAAACAATGCCCAATCATCTTCTCCTAACTAAAGAAATCTATCATCCTTTTTTCACTTTTGCCATCAATTCCTTCACTAACTTTACCCGCAGCACCAACTGCGTAGTCTGCAAGTATGTGACATATACTCAAGGCCCCACCTGGAGTACTGCGTCCAGTTCTGGAGCCCCCAACATAAGAAAGACATGGACCAGTTGGAACAAGTCCAGAGAAGGGCCACCAGGATGATCCGAGGGCTGGAGCACCTCTCCTATGAAGACAGGCTGAAAGAGTTTGGGCTGTTCAGCCTGAAAAAGAGAAGGCTCCGGGGAGATCTCATAGCGGCCTTCCAATACCTGAAGGGGGCCTACAAGAAAGCTGGGGTGGGACTTTTCATAAGGGCTACTAATGACAAGACAAGGGGAAATGGGTTTAAGCTGAAAGAGGGGAGGTTTAGATTAGATATTAGGAAGAAGTTTTTCACTGTGAGGGTGGTCAGACACTGGAACAGGTTGCCCAAGGAAGTTGTTGATGCCCCCTCCCTGGAAGTGTTTAAGACCAGGCTGGATGAGGCTTTGAGCAACCTGATCTAGTGGAGGGTGTCCCTGCTGATGGCAGGGGGGTTGGAACTAGATGATCTTTGAGGTCCCTTCCAATCCAAACCATTCTATGATTCTATGATATACATTACCAAGTCTTGAACAGCCATTGTTTGCTCCAAAGAGTTACAGTTAAATGACATCCCTTTCAGATTATTTTCCTTGTTAATTATCTTCCAAAATTGCACTTGCATTTTTATTTCTTATAAAAAGCATTAATATTGTGAAGTATTACATTAATTACACATCAGACTGTGTTGAATTAGTTATGTTACCTGGCACCACATTTGTGTTGTGTTATAATGTTTCAAAAGCAATCATGCTGTGATAAACTGTACTCTAAAAGAAAATGACACTTCTTAGAAATGTGAAATGATTTTTAATAAAATATATTTTCTTAGAAATCAGAGTGTATATTCTAGATTAACATTCAGGCACATTAGAAAGCTTACAGGAAAAGAATGGAAAATAAAAGAGAGTGGATTTGAAATACTACTTTTTTCATTCATTCTGTAAGCTAAAAAAATATTTCACAGAGTTCATACTTCACATTTTAAATGCCTGCTGAAACATTGCACTATGGATATAGTGTTGCTTCTCCAAAATACAGCCCTTAAAAGAGACTGTTAAGGTATAAATTAAAAAACAAGGACTTTAAATTCTTATGAATTGACAATCAGGTCTTGGACCTAAGAAAAAGGAGCACACATAGGCCAGGCAAAAATCTTTACTATATTCCCCTTACCATAACACTGCCTTTGGTGTGTCATTGAAAGCTCTAAATGTGAGAAGTGAGATTGTCATGAAGAAATATCCACAGGCCGTTAACCTTTCACACATTAATAAGATAGGATAAGAAATCTATGCCCTATATTCCAAGTACTTTTGGAATTTTGTCATTTGTGGGGAAAACCTTCATCAACTACAAGACAGAGAAAGGCATGCAGGGATCAGCCAGTAGCCTGGTGACCACAGCATTCAAATCCTATCTAGATATTAGCTTTATTCTGACAAATTTAGAGCACCAGGGTCTCCTATCCCAGCAAGAGCCCTGCCCAAGGGATGCCAAGCCTTTGTGTAACTGTTCAATGCCAAACAGTTAAATATTCAACCAGAAATAGCCTGATTTCAAATCCCATAGTCAGTAAAACAGAAAACAAACTAGCCCTACGTTCCCTGGATGGTTAGACATAACTAGCAGGACATCCATTTGTCCAAAATCAGAATCAGTCTCCTTCTCAAGAAATTCTGTTATGGGCCTGAGTATCTATTCCTGATGGTACCATCTCAACAAAATGGTATTTTCTGATCCAAAGCAATTCTTTTCCTCATGTTTTTAAGGTCTATAAAAACACTTCAGCTGCTTGAGCATAAGACACATAGGACTTGAACAGCTCCCATTTCCCTTCTTCCCAGCAAAGTGTGAACTGCTGTACAAAATCTCTTCTGTTTCTTCAGAAGAATAAGAGCAACAGGAATTCTTACAAAGGAATAAAGTGTCTTTGCAAACAGAAGCATGTATTAGTATTTAACAGTATTTGACAGTTAAGAAAACAAACGGTCAAACACGTCTCTTTGTAACCTAACATCAGTGCTAATGCACATGAATGATTTCTTTTCACAGAAGTAAATACTTAAAACTCAAGCTTATCCAAAGACTATCTTCTTTTGTAATGTGTCTTAGGTCACTACCACTCTTAAATAAAGGCACATAAACTGCCATAAGGGACACTGATGCATTGTTATCATTATTACTAAAAATCTACTAATCTACTAAACCTAATCTATTACAAAGTAGAACATTACCAGTGTTTCAGTGACTTAACCCAGCAGCTAGTCCAACAGATCAGATCCCAGAATCACAGTTACTTCTTAACTCCCACAGGACAAATTCTCTATCCCTTCAGTCTGGGCAAAATGATTTGGAAATGGGAGCTTACGTGGTACTGTCTGCACCAAGTTTCACAACTTCTCTATTTCTCTTGAGACATCTTGGAGCTTGAACGGAAAGTTTGAAATAGTAGTGTTCTTCCTTGGTAGTCACCCTCATCTGAACAAATACGAAGTAGTGAACTACATTTAAATCAGCAAGATTTTTATCCACCATAGTATAGAGTTTTCAAATCAGATGTTCTGTTGTACCAAGGGTGAACCAAACCTTCCTATTAAAATGAAGATATCATTTCCCCAGGACACAGCCAGCTGAGTGTCAAAGTTGCCCCTTCACCAAGAGGAACCCAGAGCGCTGTGATCAGCACCCAGACGCCTCAGTCTGTGCAAGAGGAGCTTGAGCATCCATAAACACAAAAGCTGTGGGGCCTGTAGAGTGTATAGGTATCAACAAAATCTGCACAGTATCTCAGTTAGGTCACAAGGAAAAGGAGGTCAGGAATGATACTTTTTAACTCAACGGATCAGTGATCACAACAGCCCTTGGGAAGTAGAAAACCTGAGTTCAGCAGTCTGATCAAACCAAGCAGAGGAACTAGCATTTAGCACAAGTTCCCATCCTCTGAGACAATGTTCTGTGCATGAACAGTGGCAGAAATTTAAACTGGAAGGAATTTTGCATAGAAAAACTTCAGCCCCTCCATGGAGTTAGAAACTACTTCAGCTGAAGTAATGAAAATCTTTATTATCTCTATATATTTAATTAATTTCCTGCGTTTGGTAGTCAAAATACGAAACATAGTGGCAGAGGAATTTTCTTCAACCTTAAATCAAAGTTTTAGACAAAGCTTTTATGTTCTGAGAAGACCTCTACCAACCTGTAGACCGCTGCATTTGAATAATCTTCATCGTACTGTGCCTTGTGCACCAGGGACAGTCATCACTAATTTGCTAATTGATAATAACTTAACATTGCTAAAAGAAAGAGAAAACTTACTAAGGGACTTGATAATATTTAATTTACAAAGAATGAACTTGATTAATTTTGAAGAATATTTTATACACAGGGTTGTTTTATGCTAGGTATTTGTTGTGGTTTTCTTCTTTTGGTGGGGAGGGAAGAAGGGAGAAGAGCAGAGGAGCTACAACAATAAAAAGCATCTTAATGACCATAACTATACCAAGCAATCCCTATAAAATAATAATATTTGAGGGGTTCTAACTGGAAAATAATTGTGATATTTGGTCACTGAAGATACAATCACTGAGCTTAAGAATTAAGCATGGCAAAGAAGAATTACATTATACTATTTCCTTAAAAATCAAATTAAAAGTAACAAATATTGCCCAGAAAGGGAAAATTATTTCTCTTTTCATAGAAACAAGCATGATATGTAAATCCACTACTCATTTCATATAGGTTAGCTCTACAAGACATTCCTGTCTGAAATAACAAATGTTCAAGTACCCAATTACAAATGTTTCTATAAATAAAGTACTTTGTGACACTATTTTATGCATTATGTTAAACAACTACAGTAATCATTATACTTTAAACATGCTGAAATGTTGCAAGTGTCCAGATTTGGTACCCTTGCATTTTTATTCTGCATGTGGAATATAATGCTAACAAATATTTAACTTCTTAAATCACATTCAGTTACAATTTTTTCCTCCCATTGACACAATCATCTCCAATTCCAGATTCATTTCAAGTTGTACTTATTTCACACCAAGCTTCCAACGATAATATCACTGATAGTGCCTATCAATTATTTCTTTTTAGAGCTGTTAATTTTTATGTTGTAAACACCATCAATAATCAGACAGAAAAAAAAAAATTAAACCCTGATAACCATTATCGCTCCATTCTGTTTTCTTCTCTCCATGACAATTGCTACCCAGACAATAAATTCAGAATAAAGTACAAGCAACATCTGAAGTGAAGCAGACCTGCGGTCTCTGCAATACATTTTAAAACCCTGTAGTTGCTTCATCCTTCCCCATCCTCAGGATTTCTCATTTCTATGCTGACACTTTGACTTCTAGCTAAGGTTATTAACAAAACTGTAACAGAAACAACAAAAGCAAATGCATTGTCAATTGTAAAACCAGTAATCAGTAAATCAATTACTGACTGACAACTGTACTTCATACAGCCTACGTGGCATGCCCTCAAAGGGCAGCTGATTGAGGAAGAGACTACTCTGTGGCCATGAACCCCTGTATACACTGTTTTGCTGTATATGCAGACACTTGGTGCCTTGAAATAGAATTTCAGTTTCTGAGTGAAACTGCAATGGAATGGAGAATGGTGAAAATACCGAAGTGTTGTTTTCTCACTGCAAAACAGGCAGAGGAGAGGACCAGGTGCTGTAACAGCAAGTGGAATATCAATTGCAGAGCAAGTGCAACCTGAGCATTGCCTGAACACCAAGAGTGACATGTCACTGTGTCAAGGTCAAGGAAGGTCTGCACATTACTGTTTTGCAGAATATGTTGGAACAGTTGTCTGTATGAAAACAAAGAAAGAAAGGAAGAAATGAAAACTCTGGTCTGTCGGGACAAGTATAGCAAGAGGATGTCAGAATACAGGAACACAGCTGTAGGAGACTAGCTGCTCCACAACAGCAGCAAAACTTGAGTAAAACATACTGCGACACTATTTTAAGATTAATATTATTGGGGAAAAATTAAGGAAAAGTTGTTTGGAGTGTTTTCTGAACAGCTAAGACAAAGGATATGAAGCACAATGGTTTCAAAAATATGATACTGAAGTTTGAAGCCTATTCTTGGATCACTCTGTTACACACTCAGGGTTTCTCTTGGGCATTGCTTCATCTTACTGTTTTATCTAAATGAAGTCACAGAATAACACCTTCCTTTAATCTTCTTGACTTATATTAAGAGCTGCTTCTTACTAGGGTCTTATGGGACTCCGGAGCATGAGGAGGGCCAGCCCATTTGAGACGCTGGTAAAACTAAATACTGATTGAAAATGTTGATTCAGAACAGTAAAAACAGCCAGACAGTGCCCTCAATACTTTCTTCTAGATGAGAATTACTATGGCACTTGGTTCATATCTGTAGCTTTATGTTAGGCTGTCAAGGTGATACTACTTTCATATAAATATGTACAAACCACAGTAATCTTTAAAAAAATCCTAGAAGGCCTTATAATCAGCAATTCTATATTCCACATCCTTCTTAGATACAGAAGCCTGTCCACCGAACAGTTATCATTAAAACAAAAGGCATCAATTTTACAAAATTTTCTTGTTATCTGTTTTACTTCTAAGAGTTATCACAAATTATTTCCTTAGTGCTACATTATCTCACCTTATTTGTTTGTGCACACATTTAAAGGAATCCATCACACTTTTCATTTTACTTAACTTGTTTTGTTTATCTTTAAAAGAAGTTAGAGAGTCTCACCTAAACAATAATAATCTTCACTACCAAAAACATGGAAAAATAAGAGCAAACACCTCCAGATACTTTGTTTCTAGGTGGCTTGTCTGCCATGTAGTCTTTGATGAATCTACTACCATGGTCGATTTTAGGCAGCCCTTTAACATGGTGTTTGCATGCCAGGTACTATTTAGAACACATAAAAGCAGCAATGTTTACAGCTTGTTACTTTTTGTTTTGATATGCAGCACTCAGTCTCCACTGACTAAGGTGATAAAACTATAAAACATTGTGACAAATTGACTGAATTTTACAAGCATTCCCAAAGTGCTTTTTCATATTGTTTAGAGCTTTCCAGGGAAAACGTGTTGGCAGTATTAGCTGGGCAAGGTACTAACATGCACAGCTTTAAAAGGGAGCTAATATAGTGCTCTCTGTGCTAAAAAAAGCATTATGCTACCAGCCTGTAAGCAATCTGCTTCTCTTTACGCATCTTGTATGACTTGAACGGAAAGTAGCTGCAAGCATCTTTAAATAGTAAGAAGGAGAAGCATGTGTGATAAACAGCTACTCTTCAAAGCTTTCTTCCCTCTGGTATTTGAATTCTTTCACAATGGTACAGTAGACAAGCACTTTGTCAGGGTCCTATTCAGGGCATGTTGGCTTTGTACTAATTCTTCAGGCTCTATGCAGCACCTTGTGGTGTTCAATTATTTTCTGCACCAGCAACTTGATTTCTTGCAGCAGAATCCTTCCTCATTCTTTCTTGAGTATGGAAAAGACCTCCACATGTCTCTTAAGATTCCTTAAGTTACAAAGGGATAGACAAATTTAAAAAATATCTGAACGGGATAATGCATTTCTGCAAATTAGGCAACAACATAAGCAGAGCAGCTGTACACGTGGCAAGCTCTGTCAGGACATCATTCAGAGCAGCTTCAAGTGCTACACTGGAATCTCAGATTTATTTACTGGGATTGGAAGAAACATGAGTGCAATTTATTTATATAGACAAAACCATGTTCTCTACTACACTTTTCTAGAATATTTTTAAATATTTCAATTATTGAAATACACGCTTATAATTCCAAACAATTAACCAAATATGCATCTTAATTCATATTCCAACACTCAATCTATTCTAAAGCTCCCTTCTGAAACCTTCAGATGTTAACCATCTCACCAACACCACTAAACTAAAATCCTCTTCCAGTCTGGCAATACTTTTGACTAAACAGCTTAGAACAACATTTGCTTTGTGGCATTTTTCACCTAAGTCTACCATTGATTTTTCCTACAGAAACAGACATAGAAGATATAGATAGCAAGGCATTTAATTACTGATTGGCAAAAGCACACTTTGCATCTTGTATTTTTCCTGAAAAAGTAATGAACAAAAACATGGGTATACTATGCCCAAGAACTGCAGAACAGAGAATGAGATAACGAGATAACAGGTTACAGACTTCACTATTATCTCAGAAATATTTTAAAATCTTGACTGGCTAAACATTATAAATATCTTCCAAATCATATGGCAAATAAATCTGTTCTTTTCATCACCAGTTTGGCCGTGAACAAGCTGATCATTCTTCCAGGTAGAAATGATACATTTTCTGATATCCATACCCTTACTCTCTTAACCATCTATCTGCACTTTCTCCATGCCAGGGTTCATTAAAGGATTCCTACAGGAGAATAAGAACAGTGTAAACTATTCCTTACTTCACCCTAATAATCATGGCTCAGGAAGTCAACAGTTTGCAGACTAGGGACCTGGATATAGTCTCTATGTGATTAATTACTCTCAGTGTATTTCTCTTTCTCATTAACTTTTCCAGACTTCCCTGTATTGATGTAAAATTTTACCTCCAGTGTAATCTGTAGCACAAACAGCCATGTTCTTCCATGTGTTTCAAACTTGCCACCTCCTAATTTCCCCTGGTGAACCCTAGTGCTTGCATTAGAAGATACAGTGAGCAGTTGATCCCTCTCCATGTCTGTCAAGATTTTATTGATTTCTATCATATCCTGCTGCAGCTCTTTCCTAGACTGAAGAGACTTCTCTAAATTTATTTAAATTTATTCACGAAGTCCCACTGTCATAGAAAGAAGACAAGATGCCATTCTATTTCACCACCTGAGAAAACAAAACTCATTAAAAATTAGATGTTTCTAGATAACATAAGTACAACTGTCCACTAGAAAAACAGGTAAATCGGCAGACTGGGAGGGGAAAATGAACTTTGTTTACCTCCTAGATAGCTGATTAGAACCCAGCTTGTATTAGGCAAACGCATTTGGCAAGTTATCTCAATACACGCTTGATGACCTATTTCCAATGAGCTTTATGGTCCCCATAAAGTTACTGTCATGACTGCCCACCTTGGCAAGAAGATTCCCAAAGAGGATTCCCAAATGCCAGAGAATGAATAAAACTCTCAGCCACTGATGAGGCAGTGAAATGCAGAGATAGTTTGGCTCAGCTAATATGAAGATATAGAGCACTTTGAAATGTCTGGACACACAAACCAAACCCAGCTCTTAACAGTTGATGTATGGGGTTTTTTTATGCTTCCTAGTATAAACGAGGTATAAGTATGTGCATATACATGCCTACACAAACATAAATAAACTTTCCTGCAGAAAGTAGTCCTTGTTGAAAGGTTGCTTGAAGTGTCTCATTTTTTATTTGAATTTGCTATTTAAATCTTTAAACTGACTTCACCACAGGTGAAGAGGCTCTTTTCTTCCTCCCACCACCACCAAAACAGAAAAATATTTGCAGGAACCTAAGAATGGGAATGCCTTTAGAAAATGTAAATACACTGGAGGTAGAATAATCTACTAGTATTGCAACTGACATGCCCGAGAGAAAAAAAAAAAAGCACTTAATACATATTGTAATAAATATTTGTCTACAAAGAGTGTATGAATATTTGATGTTTGATACTATTCTTTATAAAATTATCCTCAACATACTACATACTCAAGCATGCTACAGGTTCTCCTAGGTGTTTTTAAAGCCTCCTTTAGCTCTCCTCATAGCAAACCTCACTGGAGAGAGAGATCTGCAATGGATGGAGAGTAGCCTTGCAAAAAGGGATCTGGGGGTGCTGGTCCACAGGAGGCTCAATGTGAGTCAGCAGTGTGCCCTGGCAGCCAAGAGGGCAAACTGCACCCTGGGGTGCAGTCCATCAAATACAGCATAACCTAGCTGGTCAAGAGAGGTAATTATCCCACTGTATTCAACATTGGCGTGGCCTCACCTTGAGTACTGTGTGCAGTTCTGGGTCCCACGATTTAAGAAGGATGTTCAGGTCCTTGAATGCATCCAGAGGAGGGCAACAAAGCTGGTGAAAGGGCTGGAAGGCATGTCCTGTGAGGAGCAGCTAAGGACTTTGGGCTTGTCTAGTTTGGAGAAAAAGAGGCTGAGAGGCAACCTCATGGCTCTCTGCAGCTTCCTGAGGAGGGGAAGTGGAGAGAAAAGTGTTGAGCTCTTCTCCCTGGCATCCAGTGATAGGAAGCATTGGAATGGTTCAAAGCCGTGCCAGGGGAGGTTTAGACTGGACATTGGGAAGCATTTCTTTACTGAGACAGTGGTCAAACACTGAAACAGGCTTTCTAGAGAGGTGGTTGATGCCTCAAGCCTATCAGTATTTAAGAGGCATTTGGACAATGCCCTTAATAACATGTTTTAAGTTTTAGTCAGCCCTGAAGTTGTCAGGCAGTTAGACAATCATGGTAGGTCTCTTCCAACTGAAAATATTCTATTCTATTCTATTCTATTCTATTCTATCCTCTCCTTTCCTATCCTATCCCATCCCATCCAAAAAAAGTGGTCTTTGCTGAAGTACAGAATGCAAATGTATTGTTGAGTGCAATGTTTTAAATGGCACTGAAACAGAAGGATTCATCCAATCCAAATCCCAAGCTCCATTATGGACAAAGGTAACCTGGCCCATGGTCCTATACGTTTCTATTTAAAATTCTCTAATGATTTTTATTTTCTAGCAATACCCATTGTAGCATAATATAACAGACAGAGTTATGAGCCTATCATAAGTATACCGAGTAGCTAAGAAGTACATTACTCTTAAAGGATATATTTCTTCCAAAATTGTTCATTCCCAGTCCCACGTTGTTCCTAATAAAGCCTTTGGGAAGCCTGTGTCTTCATTTTAAATAACAAACACACACATTCCCAAAGCTTAGAAGAAATGGCCAAGTTCAGGAAAGAACTAGTTAAGTAACCTTAAGTCTCATCTCTGTCATAAATTGTGTGCTGCAAGATTGCATCTGCAGATTCTTTCCCACTATCTAGCTCCCACTGTAGGATCTCCAGAGCTTGGGATTACTATGTTTCCTGGTGTTTTTAAGTATAATAATAACAATAAAAAGATGCTTCTGTACTTTGTGATCATAACTGAACAAATGATGAATATTATTCTCCAAATAGGACCTTAGGGGGCAAATTCAGCTCAGCTGTAAGTGCATTTAAGTGTATGGAGCAATTCCAAGAACAAATTTGTCCTAGTATCCAGAAAGGTACTTGCTTTATTGAATTAGCAGAATCGAATGCACTCATCCCATCCACAGATCCATTAGTCAGTAGTTATGGCAGACCATAAGCAAAACCTGTTACTAGCACATTTACTGAAATGCAGTTTTTCACTTTCAGAATCGCTAGCCATGATCTTAAGACTACAAGATCCTACTGAAAAAAAAAAAAAAAAAAAAAAAAAAAAAAAGACCCAGTTTTAATTTCAACTTCAAAAAGGTGATATGCATACAGGGTTAAAGAGGGGGATCTTAGAACACACTAAAATTTAAGAAAATCTCACTAAAAATGATCATTTCATTGAAGCCATTTCCTTATTTCAGGATAACAAAAACCAGAAGCTTCCCTGCTGGATCTATGTAAAATTCTCTGTGCCACAGTGCCAAGTGGCGGCCAGGCACTAAAGCAGAATTAACCAATTAGCAAAGTGTTCCATCTGGTACAGTCTGGACTTGCTGTGTCTCCACACCTCACATTACCATGACAGAAACTTCTAAAGGGACATCTTTAACATGAAAGCATCTCACTCTCTGAAACAACTTTCTTTTAATCTTTTCTACACAGAAAACCAAACATGGTCACTTCAGAGGGAGCCAGAGCATTCAGAATTGGCCCATTCTCACCATGAAAGGGCTTTTTTATGTAGGTTTTGCAATGGATCAATTCACATATTCTTCAACTATGAGGAGAAGTAGAATACAGACATATAATCCTTTGAGAAATGCAGTAGGTCAAGAAAAAATGGTTTTAAATTACTGAAGAAAATAGAAACTAACAGATTTTAACATAAACTTCCAATTTCACATAGTCAAGTTTTCTCTAATTATGATGAAATAAACTAATAAAAAAATCCAGCCTAACAACTCTGGATAATAAACTCTTGCGCTCAGAAACCAGCAGAAGCACCAGCTTCCTGCAGTGACAATTTTGCACTGCTGTCAACTCACAAAGGTGTTTTTATGTTTTAAAAAGAAGATTCTATGTTTACATTGTCTTTTTTCAAGGCTCAAATTGCTAATCTGCATATTAATTATTAGAGACAAGCCGGTGACATGGATTAAAAGCACACAGGAAACTGGGCTGGCCAAACAGGAATGTGGTAGCAAGGTTTCACAATTGTTCTGACTCATGCAGAATCTGAAATGGAGACCTGGAGATTAAAAATTTTAATGCCTTGTCTCTTAAGCTGTCTATCTCCTTCACAACTTGCATAATCTGAAACAAATCAGTCAAATGAAGCATTCATGTCTCTCTGTTGAAAGAACAGCACGCCTATAAATCAAAATCTCTTCACTGAGTCTGAATTTGCAACATTTCAGTAGTCTCTTCCCTCTCTAAGGATGTGATATTTAAGCCATGCACACAGTTTGTTCTGTGATGCTAGACAAGATCACTGCAATGCAGCTGATATGAAGGCATGGGAATGTGTTTAGTCTAAAGGAGCCATGCAGAAAAGAAAACACATCACACCTTGCACTGCACATGTACAAGCAAACAAGGAGAGTTAATTCTCCATTCTTTAAGTGAGAGCAGAAACACAACCCAGGCTAATTTGGCAATCTTGTATCTGTTTCTTTTCTTATTATTATCATCAAAAAATGTATTTTTCAACAATAAATAAGCATGGACTGAGTGCAGCAAAGCTTCTGCTACTATTATAAATTTCATTAACTATTTTTTAGGTAGATTATCATTAAGGAAAATTAAATGACAATGAAATTCCTAAAAGCAACGTGCCCAGTGATGACAAGACACTGAATTATTTTCATTACTCCATATTAAAATATATAGCAAAAAACCTATTAATTAGCATAAAACTCAAGTTTAAATATAAGATTCTCATGCACAAATAGCTTTGGTATTTGAATCACGTAAGTACACAAAGACGGACTGTGTTTTGTTTCTATGACAGTACAGAATTTCTACCATGTTAAGTGTGTAGATCTTGCTCATGAAATTTAGTAACAAATGTAACAATGACAAAGCCTTCCCTATTAAAAAACAGAAATACTAAGAAATAACATTTGTAATTTAGTAGTTATAAACTATTCACCAGAATTAACTTGTTTTCTGAAAATATTATATATATACATATGTAGAGGCCTGTGAATGACACAGATTAAATTTAGGAGGTTGTAAGAGCTATTTCCCAGTTTCCGGGGTTTTTTTGCAATAAATTTCTATGTGGGGAAAAAAAAAGTTAAATTGGGAAACTCATCCAATACCTTCAGCTTGAAAGGTTTGGAAGGTTTATGAGATGTCTAGAAACAGAGAGACCTTTTCCCCAAAATACTTAATTATTATAGCACTTTACTAGGTCACAGGAAGCTCAGCGTCCTCTTTCATCTTCTCTGGACACACACACACACAAATCAGATCTGAATCTTCCATTTCCCAGGACTGTATCTCAAACACTGAGACCCAGAATGTTTTTGTTTGTTCCATGTCAACAATTCTGTAGGAGCAAGGAAAGTAAAAAATATAATATCTGAAAATAAAGCTGATTTCAGTGCACATTACCAGATTCAGTACAATGCAGATGCAATCCAAAGAAAGAGAGAGAGTTGGGATTACATCTGTAGTGATTTGCTAGATGAACTTATAGTAACTACTAATGAAAGAAAAAGGGTTGATGGGGAAAGGAATAGATTTAAATCAAAGCCAAAAAGTAGGTCAGCTACTACTTTAAGTATGAAAGTATGTAAAATGACAACAGATCCACTACTGTGTTCAGAGAGCAGGCTCTCTCTGTCTGAAAGTAGGACTCTGGAGGCACATTGCTGGTCACTTTGACTCCAGGGAAGAGATGGGTGTTGGGAGTCTGAGCAGAAAAGCAGCACTGCTGCCAGAGCTCTACTAAAAGCTCACCTCATTTCCAGGACAATAACATATACATAGAGCAGATGCCTGTTCCAACCAGGAGAATAAATACACACCAAATGACATTAAAATCCGTCTTTTATTGAAGATGCAACATTTACTATGTTCACAAAAAGGGATGAAGGACAGATGAAGAGTAACAACCTGTGAATCTGCTGGTAGGTGACGCACAGAAAGATCTTCAGTGCTATGTAAAAAATTTGTTCATGAATCTGCTGGTAGGTGACGCACAGAAAAAAGATCTTCAGTGCTATGTAAAAAATTTGTTTGTTGGTAAGATATCACCATCCCGCTAGCAAGTCTGATTTTTTTACTCTGAACATGGGAAAATAGCACCATTCAACAATCCTGAAGGAATGGTGAATTCTTTCTACTTAGGAGAAGCTACTGTTAGTTTTGTTTTAAAGCAGTGTGATTCTGCATAGATTTGCATTTTTCTTGTGTGCATACAATGCTTCATTTTATAACATACTAATAGCACACTTGAAGGAAGGGAAAAAAAGGCATAGTATTGTTATGAAACAATAAAATACTGTTTAAAAAAAAAAAACAGGTTAAAACCCCACAGTTTTTTCTATCAAGCTACACTAAACCCTTTTCAAGGATGCCTGGAAAAATGGTATCTGAAGATTTTCATTTATGTTAAAACAGTGTGAGTATACTATCAACATTCAAAAGACAAATTGTTAGATACATTTGATAAAACACTGAATATATCTCAAATAATTTTTAAAAGGATTTTGATTACCTTACTCTGAGTTGCATATTGCTCTACAAATAGTTCCTTCAACAAGTTAGACAGAGTTTCCGTCACATAGACAATTATCTTTTACCTGAAAGCATGCAGGAAAATGTAGTTGTCAATAAAAAGTTAATACAGAAGGCCATCTGGAGGTAAGGTGGGACTACCTGGTCATAATCCTTATGACAAAAACATATCCTCTAAGACACTGTCAAAACAATAATATTCTGTAAACATCCAGAGACTGCAGCAACACAAATCATCTTTGGCAGGGTTGCCGTAAGGATTTTCACCAACACTGCTGTGCTTCTGAATGAGCCTTGACAGAATCCTGAAGTTTCAGCCATACTATGGAGTATTCAAATGAAAAATGAAAGTGTAAATCAGTTGTGAAGAGCTGCTTTGAATACACACTTGCCTAATATACTGGTGGTCAGAAGACCAACCAGGCAAATGAAGAGATGAGAATGAACTGACCAAAACTGAAATTTTTTTGCTAAGAAAAAGCTAATTTAACTGCAGAATCTTTTACAAGAAAATAGCAACGCCACTGAAACTTTCCATAGAAGAACACTCATCAGTCTCTACCTATCCCACTTGGCACTCCAGGGTGCAGGTACATCTAAACCATCTCTGCAAAATTTTAGAGTATACTCTAAAAACTTGTCATCTGATAAAAGTCTCCCCAAAATCAACATGGAATGGGAAGAATGGAGGAAATATTGCTTGTATACCTCATTTTCTGCCCCTTGTATGCCCCTATTTCAGTTCTGCAGAGAAAAGGAGTTCAAAAAGGAAGAGAGAAGAGAGCTTAATCCCTATATAGCTCTAATTTTGTCTTCTCAACAACTCACAAGACTCCAAATATTCTTTGTGGATGAATATAGCTTTTCTAGACTCAGCATCTAAATAATGAATACATTGTTAGAACAATTACTATTTATGGCTGTATAGACTTGCTAGGATTAGAAAAAGCCCTGAAAGATCACTGAATACTTGCTCCATTCTTGCATAATTCTGTAATTTCCAGAATATCCAATAAGACCCTGTTAAACTGAAACCCTTGATGAAATAAAAAATAATAATTTGAAAACTAATTAAGGTCCTGAAGGTTATACTGTATCTTAAGGAAGACATTAATGGGTGCAGCCACCACTCCTAGGAGAATCAAATGCAAATTCCTGCTTGGAAGAGGAACATAAATGCAAGAAACAACTGAGCATAATAAGCTTAAGAAATAGGCAAACAATCTGAACCCAGGAATTTCTATAGCCACATCTCATTAAACTTACAAGTACTAGACATTTCTTACGTAACAAACTCTTTGGGTAACTAGGAAGACTCCATGGGGTTTTTTGCGGGGGCTGGGAAGGTGTTTGCTTTTTTCCATTAAATTAACCTGCTTATTATGATTTTGTTTACAGATATTTTTAATTTACTGGAGTTCTTTGGCAAAACAGTTTGAAATACAGTGTCTTTCCATCAACTTCAATTACTTCTAGAATAATTTGTTTGCAAGTAGTATTGAGCTATGATCGCATACAAATATTTCATGGAGAACCAGGACTAACCTTGTTGTGTTTAGGTTCAGCACAAAGTATAGACTTATTAAATATCTCTGACCATGATAGATTTCAACCGCAGCATCCTGCTTTTCCCTCGTGAATAAATCTCCAAATTAAGTCCCTGAGGTCTGCACTCACCTTAATAGTTCCAGCTGGCAACACTTAGTTTATAGATTCAAAAAGAAAATTCTCCTGTTGCTCTGTGATCCAGGATAAACATTACACATACAGATTTTTCTACACAGCTGCATATGCCCATGAGTTGCTGGATTTCTTCTTACAATCCTACAAGTAACTCTAAGTTACCAAATCAATCTCTGGCTTTACAAATCAAGTACACAACAACAACACCTTAACAGTACAGATATAAAGATTTAAAAGCATATTTTCACAAGATCCAAAATGAAAATACACATGGAAATGTAAAAATGTAACTCCTGCATTTTAAAACTTGTAGTGTATTGTCAAAAAGTTAGAAGATCACCTAAAACTCAAATTATCAGAATTGTCACACATAAGATAAACCCCGATACGTGGAAGTCTTATTTGAAAATCTCAGAGCCCTCTACTAGAATGACCACCAAGAAAGAAATTAATAACAGACAACTAAGTGTTAGATCCATGTAATTACACTTTTAAGACCTATTATAGGAGTTGCTATGTTAGATATCTGCCCTCACTCATAGGGAGGAAAAGGTCACATTCCTGTCTTCTGATTTATTAACACTATACAAATAAATATTTGAAAAGAACATGAATATTTGATAGCCTATGCAACACTGGTGCCTTGGGATTTTTACTACTGAATATATTAGGTCTGAACTTTCACAATCATGTGAAGAAAGGAGGTAAAGTCAAAAATGGCTTTGGAATATACAAAGGTAGAGGAGAGAAAACTAGATAGCAGAAAAAAATAATTCATTTTTGGCAGCTGATGTATAATATATGCATCAGTATGCAACAGTACCCAGAAAGACTAGCTGAGGTTACATTCACCTCATTTTAAGTACTGTTTATAGTAGGAGACAGTTCTAGCTCAGACAATTTAGTGTCTCAATAAGCAAAACAAATTATCTCCATTTATAGAACTTCGTGTCAACCAGAGTCAGAAATAGCATTGCATTAGCACAGAGCTCACAAAAGCAAAGGCAGAGTCACAGACCGTGTTAAACACATGGTATATATTAAATGGCTTACAATAATTAGTGGTTAGAATTTCTTTTAAATAAATAAAATAAAGATGTGCCATATAATGAAATGCCTCTCCAATAAAGCAAACACACGAGAGAATCTGGTCCATTCTACAGAGTTTACTGCATGCTAACAGCATATCTGCATATTGGTACGTGGCTTTTAGCAATACCACATTGATATTATTCGTAACACAACAGAAAGGTCATTATAACATGTACTACTATGTCCCCTAGACCTTGAAAGGAATCTCTTTCCATTCTATGGCAGATGAAGTCAGTTCTCTTCTAAATAAAGGTGGTGATCTCTTTTGTTTGTTTTTTGGAGGTAGAAGAAGGGTACAAGAAGAAGAGGAGAACAGAAAAGAAGATAAAGTTATTTTAGAACAGGAATCGGGCTTCTCAGCCCCTCAGTCTATTGTGTCTTATCTGTATTCTGTACTATAATTTAAGAACTAAATTATAAAACATTAGTATTCACACACAGCATAGCATTTATTGCAAGCTAAACTATTTCTTTAAAATAAGATAATTAAAATGAGTTGTGGTAGGCATGAAATGCCTATGAAATCTTTCTATAAATGTTCACAGAGCTTGCCCTTGGACACAAGCTGAATGACTGACAATGAAAGCACTCTGCCTATGCAAAGAACTAAACACTTTTGTAATTTTCTGACAGCAGAGGCTATTGAATCAAAGTGACTCATTATTAGCATTTACTTTTTTGAAGTTATTTCTAATTTGTTTTCAATGCTCCAAAAGAAAGAATAGTAGACTAGCCAGAGGTGAGGCTTCCAATAAACTACACGTCTTCTAAAACAGACTAGTAGAGTTTCACTGTACAGCTACATGGACTCATTTAGTATCTCGGTGCAGTGAGATACCGAGGACTTTTCACTCCCTGGGGAACAAATCCACACTCTGAAATAACCTGAATGAAGGGATAGTATTTCACAATGCTGTCATCTGATGAGACACAATTCACAGCTTCTGCTGAAGTCTTGGTCTCATGCAGAATAGCTGCCAGTATTGCAGGCAAGCCTGGGACACATGAGCAAAATTTTGAGGGGAAACTTGCACAAACTATCACCTGAAATTTGCCCATACAGGAACTAACTCTAGACAATGTTGCTGGAACCTAAGCAACAAATTCACCAAGTTTTTGAAGAAAAGCAAGCAGTTATCAGCCTACCCAATGGTTAGAGGGTCATAGCTTTTCTTTTAGGGATGCATCGTTATGAAGGCATGTTACAAGGAGCACACTGGGGAGAAATCTAACCACAACCCTGGAGCTTTTCAGAAATCACAGAACAAGCATCTATAGCCCCAACACTGCAAAAAAAAAAAAAAAATTGTGTGTGTGTTTTTTTTCAGTAACTGTCATCACCAATGGCTCAAGTGGCCAATTTGAACCATGGGGATTTCAGACACTGTTGCATTATATAGAAAGTAAACTTTGACATTTACTTATTTTAAAACAACTTAATTCCCTCCCTGTAGTACTGAATTCCTGACATAAAGGACAAAACAGTGTTACACTGTAACTGGTTAAGGATGCTCATAAGCAAAGTTCTCTCTCTTGGGAGACAGACCTTTACTTTCAAATATTGAAGTCAGTAACATGATGTTTAGACATAATGTTTTGATAATTAAATGTCTCATTTTAAAAAGCTATTTATGCAGCTGGCCAAATTTTCTTACATAAAATACATGTGGTAGTCCACTGGCTTAGAACTGTCACTACAGGAAACAGTTTCATTTTAAACTTTTAAAAGTTCTTGAAGTACCTAGCACCAATTACATTTGTTTCTTCACTGTAAAACTCTGGATGATTCATTAAAAGTTGTAGCACACACTGAATGGCAAATAGTTTATTTCAAGTCTCATGACATGGAGAAAGTGAGGGAAAGCACATCATATACTTCCTTATGGAAATGCAATCCAAAATACTCCATGGTTGCCCCTAGTGATGTCAAACACAAACGGATCTGAGAAGGAAGGGTGATGGTGTATGCCTGTGGTACTTGTGACCACAATGCTCCCTGTGTGTAATAAATCTCCCTAATACCATAATCAGGAATTCTTCCTTGATGAAAAAAAGGAATGGAGCTACTCAAGTATGAGCCCAAATATCCACATGGGGTCCTAAAAATATCAAAATATTCCTGAAAGGTCAATAATACTGCAGATTCCTAACAGATTTAAATAATCAATATAGACACCTGGCATCAGCCCATTAACCAGAAGAAATAAATAAAATCATGAGAACTTAAATAGCATTTAACATACAGAGGGAGGCCTAAGCCAGCCTGAAAACAGTAAAGGAAATCTGAGGACTCCAGGTAACACCAGTTGAGAGTTGCCTTAGAGTCATAAAAAAATTCAGCAGTGAAGGAAAACATTTGTGATAGGGCAGTATATGCTCAAGTGTATCAAAAGATTATTTTTGAGCTTTCACATATTACTCATATGAAGATAACTTTCACTTTGTTTTCCTGAAAGAAACTTTTGATTAATACAAACTAATGCACTGTCCTCCAAAGCTTTCAATAACCCATGAGAGGTATGGGGAAAAATAGAACCCCACACTCTCCAGAGCTAAGCAACAGAGAGTTTTGTTTATTACATTAGTAAAGATATTCCAAAAGTAAGCAGACACTCAATTAATAAGTAATTTAGAAGAGATCAATTTTTAGAAAGTACACATCACTTATTTGAACACCAAAATATTCGTTAGTGCTTTGCCCTCTGTCTGACATGACAGAACTGTAAAGCATCAAATCTGACTACCAGCCACCACAGACATATTTATTAGATTAGATTTATTAAGCACTTATCATCCTAAGTGAGTCACATCTTTACATAAAACCACATTAAAAATTGCAACAGACTGAAAGCATGTTTCGGAGTGGGCAATGTATCACAAAGCCAACGTAAGCCAATTCTTGTAACAAACTTGACAGTTGTGTCCTCTCCAATTTTAAAATAACAGAAGCAATGGGGCTATTACCACCACTGGAAGCCTATTCCACTACACAAAACTCTAATGCTCTTTTTTATTTTGAATTTCACTTTTCTGAATTCTGTCTTCAAATGGTATTTATATTTTTGAATGTTAATATGAAACAATCTCTCAAACTATACACAGTAAACTTTTCCACAATGCCTTTTTTCCCCCCTAAACTTTCTTAAATCATTCCAGATTAGTTGAGGTTTTTCTACAACAGAAATACACTAAGAAATTCTTATTATTTAATGGAAAAATTCTTACTATAAACTGGAAAACTCTTGAAGAGAAACTCCATTTAGAGCACTTAACCAAATTAACCTGTTGGTGGCTTTAAGAGCCGAAGCTGCGCAGGTGGCTTCAGCCTTAAGCAATTAAATCCTGATCTTGAGTGGAAAAATAAAACAAAGTGGATGAAACAAGCAAGAATGTGTATGAGACAAGATAAAGGATGGGTTATGTGTTGTAATTAGTAACCAGTCAGAAGTAAAAGAATGGCTTGTGAACAGGTGGAATTATCCAATCATATCAATTGTTCAGGCATGTGTTCTCGATGTGGGTGATAAGGGATAACGAATCAAAAGTGAAAGAATGCTGCGTGCTTGGGGTGTGCTGAAGGAAAAAAGGATATATAAGCAGTGCAAAGCTTCACTAAAGTGCTGATGCCTGAACACATCTCGGTGTTGGTCATTTCATCCGCCGCATCAACCTTTTTTGTTACCTCATCTGAGATTAAGAGCAGCATGCCTCAGTCAGTACAAAATTCACAGTCCAACCTCATCACCTCCTGGACAAGAGTGGGAAAACCACCAAAGTAGAGGAGGAGGCTTTAGACGCCATTCCCTGGCAGCAACATGAACAGTAGACTGAAATGAACTATATCAAAACATGGTTTCGATCTTTTCACTTAACATCTGATGTAAAACTGGATGAAAAAAAAGTTAAGGAATACAGAATAAACAGGAGTGAGGAAGGTAGGAAAATATTTAATTTTTTAAAAACCCAAACAAACAGAGACACATGAAATAAGTGCAAAAATAAATTACAGCTAGGAAAACAGAACTATCAATTAATGAGAGAAATAATTCCCAACTTGAGTAGCATTGGAAAGGTGAAAAAAAATGTTTGTGCTAAGAGAGTCTAAGGATCATTGGGAAGAAACAGTGGTTCTAAACTTGGCAAGCACTATGATAGTAGAAAATGCCAATGGAATTTGGACCAAGCTGTCTGTCGGGGAGTAGTTTTGAGTTAGTGACTTCATTAGGTAGCTCTTCCCTGATGGTTAGAAGGGTGAGTGTTGTTGCTGGTGCAGATACTTAAGCTGTGAATCACAAGTTAATATTGAGGGAAGAGCTGGAATGACATTTTGCAGTCCATAGCAAGGCAGGAATCTTCCAGTTTCAGACATCCTCCTGCAGGCCCACTGGAGTTGCATTAGCACCTCTCAAACAGCCAGACTCTGTACAAGAGACAGGATTTGTGTCTTAACTGAATAGCTCCTAGCTATTTTCAGTACATATATCATTTGCTGATTTGACCAAGCAGTTACTGAAGAAATTGAGAGCCTTTCTTTCAGGAAGACATTGAAAAGATAGTATATTTAAACTACAAAACTGAATATCTTTTATCCCAATTTGCACTTTAAACACCTTTGAAGGTGGGCAAAAAAAGGTGCTTTGATTCTTGTACAGTATTGTCAAAATATTTTTTTGAAAAGCTCTTTTCTGTAATGTGAGAAAGGTCTTTGGCAAGCCTTTCTTCCCTCCACACCTCAGATTTTCTTCCTTGAGAATGTCAAAAACTGTTCCCTCATACGAATAAGTGTCATTGCACTGGCTGATACTTCTTACAGTCTGTAAGCTTTGAAACTTAAGACAGTGAAGACTGTGGTGTAATAGAGATTGTGCTCTCTATGAAGAGAGTAGGCAATAAAACCCTTTGCTAAGAAAGACAACAAGAAATTCAGCTCAGTTCAGTTTGATAGGAAGGAGAAGCATTTTATCTTTCTGTGCAAATTAATGGCTTAGCTGAACTGTGTTTGATTCAGAAGTTAAGAGCATTGCATTAATCCTCTGAACAATTTACAAGCCCTAAACCCTTCAGAACTGACTTTTAAGAAAGCTACCAACAACATCAATAAATCAACAAAATATATACATGAAGAACATTGACTCTATTTTTGTCTTAAAATTTTGTCTCAGAATGGGTTTAGATGTTGTAATGTCCGTCTTATGCGCACAGAGCAAGAAGACATTTTTCTTTCCTTCCAGTAAGTAAGGTTTTATTTCTTCAGGACAGGAATAAAACACAACCTCAGCGTCCTTGAGCCCTGCAGCACACCGGATGGGATACATTCCAGCAATCATTATTCTACCCAGTTTGCCAGGCAATTTTCTGACTAAGCCTGGGCTGGGGAACTGTGCCGGACGGAGAATGAATGGTAGGGAATACTTTGCCTCAAGATCAGGTTCTAGGTGACTTTTCTAGATATGTAACACACTGCAAAATTATTTTCCCATCAGGATGATAAATGCCTTCCCCAAAACCAGGAAAAAATTCCTTGAAAATATATATATGAGTAAGTATACAGTTGCTTCCAATAAATGTTAACTCACCTACCAACACCTATTCAGTTTTTATTAAGACATTGTAAAAAAGAAACATTTTATCTATAAAGCATTGGTCCCAAGAAAGATGCAGTTCTGTTTCTCTTCTTGTTATCCAAATATTGAAACTGATTTGTTTTCTAAACAATTGTTACTATTTTAAAATGTGTAATCACCAACTTAAAAAAAAACACTTCCTTTTCATAAGGGAAGAAAATTATTTATCATCTGAACTCTTCAGAGATTCCAGAAAAACCCAAAGAATCTTACTAATTATAAACTAAAGAAGAAACAAACAACTCTACTAAATTGGTAGCGTGTCCATACTCACGGTGTGTTATTAAATTGTCAGTGACATTTAAATGAGTGCACCTGTATGCATACAAAAAAAATTTCCTCATTAATTAGCTCTGCAGCTTTACATGCCCTAGTAGGTCAAAAAGTACATTAATCATATTTAAATGAACAAAAATCTTTTACAGGTGGCCACAAAACAAGTGAATATATCTTAACACTTCTGATTCCTACACTAGGAGATAAGGTCACATATTCATTAATCATCTTTCTCAGGTGGAGGAAATACCATTGGAGGGAAGGTGCTATATTGTTATTGAGCACAATTACACAGATGGCTCTGTACAGACACGTAAGACTTTACTACCCTGGACAGAGGGAACTGCACACTAGTTGAAAAAGGTATAGTTGGTGTTTTGAATAGCAGCGTATTGAGGAAGGAAGAGAGTGTGTCAAGAAAAAGCCCAGAGCTGGAAGAGAATGGGGAAGGGAGGCATTGGAACTGAGGAGGAATTCGAGGAGAGTTTGATAAACATGAGAGCTACAGACATGGTGATAAAACCCTCAGTGACTGAAAAAAAAAACAACCGCTTAGCAGAAAGGATGCTAAATGTTAATCGAGTGTCTGTACAGCCTTGCACTGTCATTCTGTTAGAGTGTCTCTGCAGAGCATGCGCATCTATTTGACCAAAATATATTCTCTGAGTTCAATATTTACAAAATAGTATAATAAGCTAAAAATTATTGGATGACCCAAACCTGTTTTAAAGAATGAAATCCCATTTTTATTTAAATTTAAAGGAGGGAATTAATGTTCAAACAAATAATCTTTTTAACCATATTTCTATCTTTCTCCAACACAAACCTCTTTTTTCAACTTTTATTCCAGTCTTCAACTGAAGAAGCAATAAATTGGAACAGGAACTTCCCCTGAAAGTCCCAGTGAAAAATCCTGTATATTCTTTTTATATTTTTTTGGTTTTATAAAGAAAAGGTGATAACAAAAATACTTGTAATCAGAACATTCATGCACCTAAATGATAAATTATTACTGAAAGACCCTGATATCCTGACAGCCTGTGTACTTCCAGGAGGCTTAGAAAAAACCTGCAGCCAGGATAGCGAATTCTTATGTATGAATATAGCTTAGACCAGCATTATGCTTGTGTTGCCAAATCTTTCCATAACTTCCAACAATTGTTTAATCTCTCTATTGCAACAGATGAGCTGTTTAAGAGATGAAACTGCACACTTTTATCTTCAGGACAGAAGTGAAAAAGAAGGAGGAGCACAACATCTGCTGATGAGTATCTCCCAATAGCAACAACTATGTAACAACGGAGACCTAAGTGCAATTATTTTTGTGTTAATATTTTGTTTACTAGTTCTTTAGGTAGTTAAAACACATGCACTTCTTTATTTAAAATCAGGTATGTTATCAAGCCAAATTCTTACAATATAGTTTTTGTAACTGGCCTAGGCCTGGATATTACACATTTGCTGCTGAATCAAATGTAGCTGGTTATTTGCAGGAATTGTGAGGGTTTTCAGAAGAGGGTCTGAAAGGGTAACTAAGAAATCTGATTGCCATTCAAATAACAATACAGGCACTGGCTAGATAACATACAATGCCACTACTGATTTAAACATGTACCACTTGGTTGCATACATTAGGTGGGCTAACTTTCAATTAAAGGAACCCTATGATGTTACTAGAATTTTACTATACTCTACTAGAACTGCTTATTCTTTCACCCCAGGCATACAGTTAGTGATTGTTAATGATTCCAAAGACAGAGTGAGCCAACTTTACCTAAATAACATGACAAGTCTGAGCTAATGACTGGGTAAATATCAACCACTGTTGTACATATTTCCCAGGGAGGGTAGGAAGCTAGAAAGTGATCTATATATTCACAGAAAAACTCAGTAAAGATCACAAGTTCTTCTCAGTTCAAGCAAATTCTATTACACAGATTTTTGCTCCATAAGGACACAAAAGTCTCTTGAACTTGAAAGTAACCCACAAAAACTGCATATAAACACAAAGTGGTGGAAAATGGATGGGTAGATTCTGATAAGCCAGTCCTAAGCAACTGTGTCTTTGAACAATTTCAGGTGCTAACAGAAATGGAAAATGGAGCCTGGTTCTGTTTTCCTTCCAAAATATTTGTTATCACAGAATCATAGGGGTTGGACTAGATGATTTCCT
>NW_010312764.1:0-10522 GCF_000700745.2 Antrostomus carolinensis
CAGCTCTATGCTAGACATTAGATACTTCAAGGTGTCCTATATGTCAAGGGAGACCTATGCATGTTTGGCTGAAACAGACCCCATATCTCCACTCCTATAACATTTAGACAACTAACACACTTGCAGACCCTCGCGTTTAGACACTTGTTGTATAAGACTCAACGTGAATGCCTTTTAGATATTTAGCAGCAAGAGAAAACTGTTCCCTCAGTTTCTGTGGTATCCCTTTTCATTGATTCTATATCTATCTCGACTCTATAGGACAAACAGTTCAGGTTATGCTGTTCTACCCTATTCTGAACAGTCTGTATATAGCTATGGCACAATAGAACCTTGACTTCAGCTGGCCTTACTGTAATAGAGATGTTTCTTCTCAATACAATGTTTGTTCTACTTTTGCCTTCTCTGCTTTAGTGCAAGCTCCTCTGTTTACAGTAAGAAGCTTATGAAACAAGACTTAACTTGTTTACCTTGGGGACAACAAGGTGCTATTGAATGAAAAATAGATTTTCACAGGGAATTAGTTTTACTTTTTCCCCTTTTGCTGGGTCAACTAAAAAAAATATATATATATATATATTCTCAGCCCTGAAGACATCATCCAGCAGGCTGTGGAGAGAAACCACCTCTTAGGACTTGCAGAGGAATTGACTGTGGAATTGTAGAGGACAAGGTAAAAGAATAGGTGTCATGAGATTGGAGCTGTTATAACCAGAGGAAGGACACTGTGCCTTTGCAGGAACCTTTCCCTTCAGGCTAACTTGCCATTCACTGCAGGTCTAGTAGATGAGTACTGTTGTAGGGATGGCAGCAACATTTGATTGAGTCACTGTCTGTAGGTCCAAACCAACCATCTTGCAAATGTGTTTCAAAAGATATCTATGAAGTTCAAGTATTTCCTCCTCACTTCTGTATGACTGTTGCTCACACATGCAATGAACAGGCACGGTGTTCCAGCCCTACAGTGGATGGATGGATACAAGACTTTTGCGCTAGTTCTGAGTTTTGCACCTTCTTGGGATCTTGTTGAAATTTTAAGCTGTCTTTAAAGTTATTTTTTCCCCAAATCATTAGCTTTGTGTTTGCACCTCCTGTGACCACATTGTATCACAGTGAAAGAATATTAGAGCAACCTCATCTGTATCTGTATGGTGCTACATTATGCCATGTACACAGCACAAAGATTTATATGGGATAGCATTTATGTTCCTTAACTTTAGGTGTCTACAATGTGTACATTACATCTGACTAAGTCACCTAGGCTCCTGTTCTAGTCAATGGAGAACAAGTTAATATACTGGTTTATACTGAGTGTACTTTGGATCAGCTTAGTTTACCAAAAAATGTGTCAATGTTAGGATGAGGTGTGATGTCACTCTGTTGAATCTGTTGTGCTGTCTGACTTTCTCACATGCAGATGTCAACATTTCAGGCCACTGCTTTTAATCAGATAAGTCATACCTTTCATAAAGAATACACTTGGGGTTTGCTTTAGAAGGCAAAGAAGACATGAATTCACCTGGAACATCTAAACTAGTTTTCCTGATACCTGACTAAACCCTCATGGGTGAGCTTTTCTTCCCTTTATTGCCAACTTGTGCTGGAAGGCCAAGAAGCTCTGCTCCAGAAGAAGAAATCCTTTTAGTGCTCTGAGAAAAAAACTCTCTTTCTTCAATTTTGCCAACCCCTTATGGAATAAATGTCTTTTTTTCTTCATCCTCTAGATGCAGTAGCTGGTAAAGAAATGCCTAAATTGCCACTAGACCTTGAGATTTCTTGTGGTCTGTAGTACAGAGACATGGAATGCTGCAGGCACAAGCTTCACTCACTTATAAATGATCAGGAGTGAGAACTACACGTTTTCTCTTGGTATTTTTTAACTAAATGGTGTTCCAAAGATAAACATAACAGATAATATTTTGCTCTGTTCCTCTCACCACTGAAATGATGCTCCACAGACTTACAAGGAACAGAATAATATAGATCTTAAAAAAGAGCCAAAGTGCATGAAAGAACTGTGAGAATAAGTGCATTAGGACTTGTGAGGCACTCAGAAAAGTGGCTAGAGAAAACCTCAAAGACAAAAGGAGGACACTAAACTAGAACTGCAGTGCAAAGATAACGCAATACAAAAATCATTGTTGTCCTCTGGAATGCAATTGCGTAACAGTGAGAAGATTAGAGTTAATAGTTTAATTTACTTTTGTTTTAATTGTCCAGAAGAAATTCTTTTGTCCTTACAGATTATTTTTGTTCAGCGTTGCTACAATAATTCATATAATTTTTAAGTATTAAATAGTGATGTTGTGAATAAGATAATTAGAAATATTAATGGGGTCTAGAGACAATAATGTACAAGCAGGGAGGAAAACCCCAAGACGCAACAATGTGACATTGGAGAAAAAAAAAAAAAAAATATGGAAGTTTGCAGAAAGTGTAGAAAAGGAATTTGAAGCAGTTGGCTTAAACCCGAACATGCATAAAAATAACATTTTAAAAGAAATGTTCCTAGTTGATAATTTTTCTAGGGAAATACTGCTTCTCTGAACCATTTGAGGGACTTTCCCTCCCTCCTTTAAATGTACATCAAAGCTTCTCCACACCCCTTGGAGTTTATCTTTTAGGATTTCCTTCCCACTCTGTTGCGCCCCAACAGTTTCAATCCCCTTGGCCTTCAAGACATGCTGCAAAACTTAGTTCCATCCAGACTTTGGGATGAATTTTTATAGATGTAAGAATGAGAGTTGCACATACTTCATGTCTTTGCAGTAGGTGCAAAGACATTGTGAGCCTAGTACCACCTCAGGGAACTTGACAAATCTTGCAGGGGTAATTAGCTGACATCCAGGTTTAATAGCTCAGGTGCAGTGGTGTGCTGACAAAGCTTTGCCACTTCCATTCTGGAGTTAATTGGCTAGACCTTTCTCGGTGTCCTTTGGATCCCCAAGCTTAGACACCTTTACACCTTTGCACTGAAAATTATTGCATGGTAAAGATCTCTTCTACTTTTTTTTTTTTTTTTTTTTGGTAGGAACCATCAGAGTTTAAGAGTTGCTAAACTAGACTTAAGGTAATGCTGGTTTTGCACTCTGCCTTCTCCCTCATATTAGTGAGAACTGGACATTTCAGAGGAAAAAAGAATCAGAGATACAGATTTCCTCCTAGTCTCTAAACTAGGGGCTGTCCTCATGTATGCTCTTGATTCTTGGACGTTAAGAATTATGGTTTTCATTCAGCAATTGACAGATGCTGCAAAGACAATAAATTTATACTTATTTTTTGTAAAGCCATGTAGATGAATTTGCAGTCTCTACTGATAATGTTTGAAGAATCTGTACACTGTAAGAGGACTGAAAGGACCTTCTGACACTCTTCACCCTGACTGAAAAGTGTCACTCTGTCATTCTTCACTCAATAACTCTGGCTATCCCCAAAGTTTATCAAAGATGGAAGAGGTTTCAGGGGACCAGCCCTTGTCACTATGTCAGGATTGGGTTATAAACAGCTGGGAAAAGGCAGCAAGGAGGAGCAAAGGAAGCAAGAGCACCTTCAGAGTCTGAAAGAAGTTTAAAAGACATGTAGACATGGCACTTAGGGACATGGTTTAGCGGTGGACTTGGCAGTGTTAGGTTTATGGTTGTTGGACTTGATGATTTTAAAGGTCTTTTCCAACCTAGATTATTATATTATTCTGTGACTCTGTGATGCTTCAAAGAGAAGAAGCTGGGATTTGACTGCTCAGCAGTTCATCTTCAGTGCCCTGTCCTCAGTTGGGCATCAATCCCCAAGGGCCCTTGAGTGGCCAAATCTTGTCTCTCCCTCTCTGACTCATGCTCATTCCCCACCTGAGGAACAGTGACAAGGTTAAGCTCATGTCTTTTCTGCTGATGTCAGATCCAGTACCTAAATTGGTTAAGGAAAGAGGGGCCCTAGAAAAGTATATACGTGTCAGTCCAGGGATAGAAATGGATGCAACTGTAGCTACAACTTCAGAGCATGAGGTAAACAACTAAAATTTGCTAGCTGGAGATTAAAAAAATCCTATCTCTTAAGATATAGTTGGGAAAATCCTTTCGTGTGCACTTAGAAGTGAGTGCCCTATACAGGCAGGAGTAGAAGAATGCTACATATCTAGACTGGGTTTGCCTCTGGATTTCTCAGCTTTAGCAAATTCTCAGTGAGATCTCCTTTACGCTATGTGTCTTCGTGGACCACTCCTGAGCATTGCTGGATGAAGGCCCTGGCTCAAGAAAAAAAATCTCTTAATCAGTCTCCTATGGAAGGAAAGCAGGTTTTGTGGCAAAGTCATGCCATGCCTTGTGGATTCATGCAAAATCCTAACTTTACTTGAAAGCCACATTTGGGAAAGCACTAGCTTGCCTCCCAGTAGCACTGACACGGTGCAGGCAGTCATTTGAACCTAGTCTGACAAGTGGAGGAGAGCAGCTTTTCAGTCCCAAACCCCATTCCTTTGTAATTACTGACATGACAGCTCTGTAATTATTAAGATGATGGCTAAAACCCATTATACCATGAAAATGTCACTCATTACACTCTACCAACTTCAATTTTGTGCCTTTTTCTCAGAGGCATGATGTACCAGAGTGCACCTCTGCTGTGAAGAGCAAACAGTGCCATTACCTCCTGGGTAACGATGAGAAGAAAACGAATCGAGGATGATATATGAAGTGCCATTCTAGGAAATTGGTTGATTGTAAAGCTTGTATTTGGTAGTGCAGTTACTGAGCTCAGCTCTGTACCAAACAAACAAAAAAACCCAAACCAAAACCCCCAGAAAACCAGAAATGCAGTTTGTGGCTTAAATTTCAGATGTGTGTTTGTCAGTAGAGTCCTTGGACTCCAGCCTTGGACTTCCTCGGCAATAACTTGTTTGATCTGGAGGCAGTGGGTTGAATTTGATTTATGTGATTCTGTTTCAGTTCATAACTTTGTAAAACAAATATTTCATCTGCAAAGCTGAAACGAAGCTACCTGTTTGGATCAGAAGTTTTTGGGACAGAGTATTTCTCACAGTGTACTTAGCACAATAAGCATTGATTTCAGATGGTGTCTTGCTTTAATACAGTAATTAATGAAACATTAACGATATTTCCTTTGTGCTAAGATCCACGAGGAGGTTTCCATGGCAACAGTCCATGCGCAAGCATCTTGCCTGTAGCAAATGTGAAGTTATTTGAATCATTTAAATTCTCTTAAAGAAAGAGGACTAGTGTAATTCAAATTAACTCTGATTTACTGCAAGATGAAAGTACACACAAGGGCAGTTACTGCAGGTCTGCTGATGCACAAAAACTTTTTACCCTGCATTGTCACTGGTGTTTTTGTAACCTCCAAGCTACCATAGGAGTTTTTATCTGAGAGATACATGTATTTTCACTACACTTACTTTTTCTCTCTCTAGTCATTTTCTATCAACAGAATCCATGCTCATTTTACACTAGGATTGCAGTCTGCACCAGATCTTCATCTTTATACTCCTGAGAGAGAAGAAGATCATATTCTTACCTGATTTCCTCAGCAGCTGTAATGAATGAGGAGATAATCCCCAGGCTGGGTAAGAAGCAGAATAAACAGCAGGAGGAACTCTCTGCTGTTTCATCATCTCTTTGCTTCTCTGGGAACCGAGGTCTCCCCTAGAAATAAAATCATACTGACCTCAGATTGCTGGGGTAGGACATGTCATTTGGGTCCTAGACTCAAAGCATGATGTGTATATCAAGACTCAGACAATTAAGTAGGCTTGTTTAATTTGAGTGTGTGGAGAGAAAAGGAAAATAGACAAGTAATTTTATATATAAAGGTAACAAAGAGGTGGAATAGGAGACTTGCCATTTTGACATACTAGTAAAACCTCTCAGCCCATTTTTTTTGGCCTACTGCAAGGTCAAAGAAGGATAAGGGGCATGGAATCCCATGCAGCATGATCCTTTTTGGCTGCTGATCCCCATATGTTTCTTCTACCAAAAGAGATATTCCTTGGGAGCAGATTGTTAGGCAGTTCTAAAAGAGAAAGTTTGGGATAGGAAGAAGTATTCCAGACCCAAAGCTTTTTATAATTTATTTGCTGTATCAGTGAGTACTTTCATAACCAAAGAGAGGCAAAGAATCAAATGGCTTCTGGAGAAAAAGGAAAACTATTAATTAAAATGCAGATCTTTTGGGCATGTTCTTTCTAATGCATAAGAAAATGCCTCAGCAGATCAAGAGACAGACAATATCAATAATCACTTGATTTCCCTTCCAGTGGGAAATTCTGAATACATCATGATGAATTCATCTTCAAAAAGCTTCACTACCAATTTTTAAGGCAAAAAAGCAGCAAATATTTTCTTCCACTAGTTTTGTTCTGATATTCATACAGCATCATAGCTTAGAACTGTGGTTGGCTGTATGTATAAGGCCTATATGGACTCGATTCTATGGGGTCATCCACACTGCAAAGATGTGAAACATATCAAACTAACTGGGATATAAAAAAAATTAATGATTGGGAGTGGGTCTGGGATAGAATATTAGACTTGGATAACCTAATATTATCAATTGATATCTAAAATAAAAACATGGGTTTAACACCTTGGCAACTTGGTGGAAGGAAGTTCTTGGCCTCTCTGAAATGTAAGGACACCTTTGTCTAACTATTGAATTTAAAACTTAACTTAGTAGAGATCAGAGTGAGGCTTTTGAGAATATCATCTGATTTCTAATCTGTAAACCATGGATATTTTACACCACTGTTTTCCAATGTTTTAGTTCAGATCAGTCCTTGAGACAAGGTATGGGGCTAGAATGACCACAGAACCAAACTGTTAGATTCATTCTTCAACAACGCAAATTCTGGAAACATGGTCCACTAAATTTAGGCCTGGAAAAGGTCCATATGGCAGAGTCTCTGACAAAAAGAGAAAGCTGAATTATTCAAAAGCTCCCACATTCTTTGTTTTTCAGATCTAAAAATACTTTTATATAAGAGACTTCAAACTGCTTTTTGTGCTAAACAAACAAATGGAAATCTCACTGCACTACACATATTATTTCACTAAAATAAATAATGTTTCCTTTAATATTTAAAGAGATTTTTGAAACAGCCACAGTGGATGAAAAATACAAGCTAGCAAAAACACTCCATGTCTCAGAGCCCCGCAGAGGTGTATTTCAACTCTCCTGCTTTCATGTCTTTAGTTCTCAAGGAATTCCAAGGTCTCTGGAACGTCATGTTGGGCAGGGAAAACAGAGCTGTTGTCCCCAGGGCTTCTTTGGCTCTTTATTATTCATGCTCACAGGAGTTTTTGTTCAGTGTAGGCTGAGGAACTGCATCATGTACTCCTCAAAGCTGTTGGACTAGCAAATACGCTAAGTCCACTATATCACAAACTCTAGTAGTCACTATTTAATCCTTAAGGTAGGACAGGGCATGTGGGATTTCCTTCATTCTGTCTGTGCCACCGGAGCAGCATTGAGCATTTGTTAAAGTCAACAGAACTTTTCTGTAGGCTTTACGGTTACAAGAATTGGCATGAGCAAAAAGTCTCTTGTCCTTTATGGACTGATTTAAAATGAGGTTCCTTGTCTTAACCTGTGTGGCTGATCCTGCCAGACCTGTAACAACTGAGCTTGTCCTTCCATGATGTTGAGGACAAAGTCAGGGTGTCATGCAGTAAACAGCAAACTTGTTCTCCAAACATCTGTCTTTCTAAGTGGGTTACCTAGAACACTCAAATTTTATGTGTGTTAAATTATACAGGTGGATGATAAGCTTAGAAAGTTGTGAAGGAAGCACGTGGACTAATTCTCAAGCAGTGGATGGCAGGTCAAATCCAAAGTGACACTGAGTGTAACTGGTCACAGTTACTGGGACCAGAATTGCTAGCAAAAAGAGCAGCAACCATTTCTCTGTTGGATGCTCCTAATCCCCCTAATATCCCACACAGTAAAGGGATGGAAGACAATCTATTGCTGATTCTGAATAAGTGAGCTATGGGTGCTGCTGCTGTCAGAAAAAAATATCTGTTACTGTGGAGACTAATAAAATTAGGAATATCCATACGGCTCAAGTGCATGGATGCATACACATCTGTACATGTGCTTGGTCATTTTTTAATTCTGCATTTCTGGATTAATATTCTGGGATCTGATTTTTCTCTTATCCCAATGTAACACTGGAATCATACCATAATGAATCAGATCCTTTCTGTGGTATAATGCAGACATCATAGCCAGTGAATGTAGGGATGCATTGCACTGTCCCTTTAAAGCAGAATTCTAATGCCTTTTATTCCTCAGTCTGTTTCCTAATTATTGCATTCAATTGTAACAATGATTATGTGTATTCTCCTCATCTGGCACCATAGGCCTTCCCAAGGATCATTTTATACTCCCCTCTTCCATTTAACATTTAACTGGAAAATTTCTTTTCTGTTGAGCACAGGAAAGGTAATGTGTTGGTTTTGGCTGGGATAGAGTTAATTTTCTTCATAGTAGCTGGTATGGGGCTGTGTTTGGGATTTGTGCTGAAAACAGTTATGATAGTACAGAGATGTTTTGGTTATTGCTGAGCAGAACTTACACGGAGTCAAGGCCTTTTCTGCTCCTCACCCCACCCCACCAGTGAGCAGACTGGGGGTGCACAAGAAGATGGGAGGGGACACAGCTAGGACAGTTGACCCCAACCAACCAAAGGGGTATTCCAGAACATATGATGTGCTCAGCAAAAAAAGCTGGGGGAAGAAGAAGGAAAGGTGGGACATTTGGAGAGATGGTGTTTGTCTTCCCAAGCACTGTGAGATGGAGCCCTGCTTTCCTGGGGAAGACTGAGCATCTGCCTGCTGATGGGAAGTAGTGAATGAATTCCTTGTTTTGCTTTGCTTGTGCACACAGCTTTTGCTTTGACCTTTTATCTTAAGTCACAAGTTTTTTTCACTTTTATCCTTCCAATTCTCTCCCCCATCCTACTGAGGGAGAGTGAGTGAGCAGCTGTGTGGTGCTTACCGGCTGGCTGGGGTTAAATCACAACAGATTGACAAAAAAGGGTCATTTGGAGACTATTCTTTATTTTTTATGGATTTGCTTACAATTTGATGAAGTCTTATTGTACATACAGTCAGACAAAAGACTGTTGAAAGGCTCCTGGCAAGGTTATCTACTCCAGCTGTTCACCATAGGGGAGTGTAGACTATTGTGATAGTTACATCCATACTTCCTTTTGGGAACAGTCCCTTGTCTTGAGCCAGTGCTTCGACTTTGTATAGAAATTGTGCAGGAGAGAGTTAATTAGTCCAGGCTGCAACAGTGACAGGAACGGTTGAAACAATTTAGTGGAATAGATAATTAAGTTTGAGTGTTTAACAGTGTTTCCGCCACTGTCTATTGCTCCTATAGGGCCAGCTTTGGAGTTTTCCTTCACTACATGCTGAGCAGTCTGATCTTGGTCTGCACATCATCACGTCATAAGCAGCGCTGGGCAAACCCATGTTAAGTCAGTGTGTGGCTAGGAAATACTCACTATGTAGCTAGGTTTGTTGACTTAAGCTTTTTTTTTAATTTTTTTGTGACTTAAGCTAATTGAAGTTTCAAAATGTTAGTTTTCTTTTCAGTTCTGATCACATTTCGCTGATCTGATTGTGCTGTGGAACAAAGGAGAGATGCTCACTGCAAAGCACTGCTGGAAAAGAAATTCTGTGGTTAAAAAGAGTGTTATTTCTTGGGACAGTTGTGCCTGCCTCTGCCCTGGACAATGATGCAACACAGGGTTTGAGCTGTTTGTATTGCAAGGGAATATCATCTGCTGCCGATGTGACAAGCGATCTGGGCTCTTTGGGGATGGGGATGTCCAGGCTGTGTCCCTTGTGCTACTGCAGCAGCAGCCAAGCACTGGCATGCAGGATACACATTGAAACATTTCTCAGAGCTTGCTGCATTACTATTTATATGGCAAGCCTGTCCCCGTCCCCTTGCCATTCTTCAATCCTGCTGGCACGAAATGATGCCAGAGAGGGCTCAGATCAGGTGGTTGTTAAGAATCTACTTCCCAGCTTTGCTTTTCCAGCCTTTGCCTTTCCTGCTAAGGGTGCCTCTCTGCTCTTGGTGACATGATGCAATTAAATCTCCTCAAACATCTCCTTACTGGCCTCTTGGTGGTAGTCTTAACACAGCATATTCACTAGCTGTTCTGGCTGCTGTTAACTAAGGTATCTAACTCCACTCTACTCCAGGAGAACTAACGCTTTTAAGTAGATACTAAATATATACAAAGTTTATGGACACAAAACAAGTTTTTAAAAGGATTTTCCAGAGATACAGAAGCTTTGTGTTGCTGATCCATGCTGACCTACTTCAGGGCTTCACCTGTTAGGCAAAGCCCAACGCTGAGATCTGTCAGACATCCCTGAAGCACAGATGTTTGGATCCAGTGCATACAGTGAGGCAAAAAAGGCAAAATGAATAGGGAGCTTGTCATTTGCCTATTTAGCAGTTTGTTAAGTGCAAGGCAAACCCCCCCCTCCCC
>NW_010312764.1:10563-19565 GCF_000700745.2 Antrostomus carolinensis
CCATACGTCAGGAAGGTGCTGCAGTGAATACAAACAGGTTTAACTCAGTGTCTCCTTTCTAATGGAGACCCAAATGACCAAGGAACAGCCTAACAGGAGGAAACACCGTATGGAGTCTGGGGAATTCAAAGTGAATGAGATTTATTAGAACCTTCCTGCAAACAAAACAGGAATAAGACCTATATACTTATTTAAAAAGCCCCCAGAAGAATCTAGATCAGGGTGAAAATGAGAATAGTTTCAACTAATGTTTAGAGTCAAAGTCTAAGCATAGGATCTAATCTTGTGTTAAAGAACAACTTAAAACAACTGCCCTAAGATCAGCTTTTGATTACCAAGAAGCTGTTGGCCAATAAAATTGACCTCAAAGTTTGGGACATTTGATTGTATTAAATAGAATTATGCATTGAAACAAGCAGTAAAAAAAATATACATTTGTCAGTGGGTTCAAATCCTGATTCATATTGGGGATCTGCTCACAGTCCACTTTGAAGGCTATCCTGGTCACTCAAACTACATACAGCATCTGCTCTGCAACGAGTTGAATGAAAGCTTTTCTAAAGCAGAAAATAGTTACTGAAGAGATAATACATGACCAATATATAAAGATATTTACTAAATACATACTATATACTGAAGATATTTATAGTGTCTGCATCTAAGCTGGGATAAATTGCTGCCCCTTTCAAATCAGGCTGAGCAGGTAGAAAGCTGGATGTCCCTCAGTGCAGGGTAACTCTGGCAATTGATACGTTCCTGCAGTAGTGGCTCTTTGGCAGATCTTCAGTCTCTCCTCATATTTCAGCAAGTCACTTTTTACAGGTAACACCAGATGAGTATCAACAGATTTTATGCTGGCATCAGGTATCCTAAACTCAGATTCCCCAAGATTTTCCAGTGGTACAACTCAATTTTCACATTTTGAGGTCCTGGGGAAAAATTTCACACAAGGTAGATTTTCCTGTTTAACCTGTGAAGAAGAATAAAAAGAAAGACAAAGTGGAGGTAAGAGAGAAAGGAAGAAAGTCAGACATGACTATCACAAGATAAAGACTTCACAATTACAGAATTAGAAACAAACGGCATTACAAAAATACTGCAGTTATGTCCAACCCCTTCTCTTCTCCTCTAACCCCATCAGTCAATGGTTTAAATGAATATAAGTGTTTCTCTTTATCTTTTGCCATTCTCTGAGATCACTAAAAAAGAAAGCTTCCAACATCTCCTGCAAGCATATTAATAATGAGATGAGAAATGAATGCCTACAAATCTGCAGAGTTAACTCTCCCCTTCAGTCATTCTCAATTAATAAGAAAGAAGGAAGGCCCTAAATATCTGGCCTCGGAGGTCCCTTTAGAGATCATAATTGCTGGCAGGGTAATGATTAGGGTATGGGGATTTTGCTGGTTCTGAAGTGAAGCAGGGAGTGCTGTGTTTGAAAACACTACCCGGTCACTAGTAGAACTATGAGGTGTGCAAAGGGGCTGCAAAGTCTTATTTTTCCTTGTGCATTGCAGGGTAGTCCACTTTAGTGGCCTAAGCATTACATATGGGATCCAGGAGACCTGTTTCCAGACCTCATTTTTTCACTGTCTGGGTCAAGTTGGATATTTGTCATTCCATGTCTTTGGACATGGAATTTCCTTTACTGTAAATGTCTTGAGTAGGACATCATTTTCTGTAAATGTCTTCAGTAGAACATATTAAAACTGCTCTCTTTGTCTGAGGTTTTACCCCTGTTATTTATTGTCATTTTAAAAAGTCGATAAAAAAGCTGATCTTCTGTTATTCCTTTAATTCCTCATGCTTTTTGAGCTCATCCTTTAAACCTGCAGCATTTGGCCTTGACATCTGCCCACAGAGTGGCTGTGTTGACTCCAAGGAGGCTCAGAGGCTGTCCCCCAGGTCTGTGCTGCTGTGGCTTCCTTGGACACAGTGTAACCCCAAATGCCAGCTCCTCTCTCAGGATCCTCCTTCCTTTCTCCTCCCCTGTTGCTGGCTCCATGCATCTCCCCTTGGAGATGTGAAGAAGAGCAGTGAAGGCAGGAAAAAAGACACCAGGTTTAGTGCAATATCTCCCCCAAAGACCTCTCCTTATCTGCTGCTTGCAGTCTTCCTCTGTTGCCTTGGCACACCTCGGGCTGTCCACATATGAACAATATCAGCAAGACCCTGCTGGAGCAAAGGAATAATTTTTACTCCATTTGTCTCAGGAAAAGCTCTTATTACCCAGTGATTGTCCCTTCCCTTCTATGTCTCTGCAGCATGGAAACAGCACTGAGTGGAGCTTGAAAGTAAAACCTCCATGCTGCTCCTCAAGACTCTTGGCTTTGCTCCTACAAGGAAACAAGGCAACAACTCTCTAGGGCCTCACTGGAAGTGAAGAAAGGCCTTTTTCAAAACTGGATTGTGAGCAATGTGGGGATACAATGAAATCCAGTGACTTTGTGCATGCCCAGCTGAGCTGTTGTAGAAATGAAAAGTTCATAACACTTTTTTTTCTTGCTCTCTCCCTCTTCACTTTCTTCTGCTGGAACATTGGAGCTCAAGCAAATCAGTGCTATTATGTGCTCCATGTGATTTACAGTGGCAGAAATTAAGCAAACTGCCCATTAAGTGTTAAAATTGTTGGAATATCAGAATAAAAATATTATCTTGCTCAAGTACCTGCTATCCCTCACTTTGTTGCAGTGGCAGTGTGAAGAAGTCCCTGCAGACTGTCACATCAGACAGCCTTCTCTCTGGGTTGCAGAGGTTGAGGCACAGAGGAGCTGTCAAACAGGTCCTGGGCTTCCTTGCAATGCTGCTGACAGTTGCCATGTTGCATCTGCCCGATGTTAATGGCAGTGAAGAATTTCTTTAATCAGTGGATGGTTATTTTGCTGTCTGCATGTGCCGTCTGTGTTCAGTTCTTGGCTCTCCTACAAAAATCCTCACGTGAACTTGATAAAGGCAAGTGTCTCAGTTTCTCTTTTGTGCCACAGAAACCGTGCCTCAGTTTCTCTGCTGCAAAAAGAGGCAATGGCATCACCAATACTTTGCTGGAATGTTTTGAAAATGCTTTCAAAGTATGAGATGTGACTGTGTATTATTTCCAAGACTCTCTGTGGTTAAGGATTTTTTTGTTGTTTGGTTATTTGCTCTGTATTAATTTTTGGCTTCAATAGTAGGAATTTCACATGAAACCCCATTCTGAGAAAAGTATTATCTCCCATTTAACTCATCTTGGCTGGAAAAGATAGTCTTGGAAGGGTCTGTATGGGCTGGACACTCTTCAAGTATTGGACATTTGGATGAATGAAAAGCTCTCTGAAGCTAAGTCCAGCTCTGCCAGCAAGGTAGGGCACATAAGCATTGCAACACTATTTTATTTTATGATTCCTGTTGCTCCATTTTTCATGTGAGCTTGGCTTTCTATAGATTTCTGTTGAGGGCTAGCACTTGTGTGGGCTCTCTAATATACAGTATGAGCTGGGCTCACCTTTTCCTACAAGGCAGTAGTTAATAAGGACTTTTTCCTCTACCTGGCTGCTTATTTTCATGAAATTTGTAAGACCATATCTTTGAAGGCACCTTCTCTATGCCAAAATTGGTTTAGATTCATCACCAGATTAAAAAGTCTGTAAGACATATGTATGCACAGAGGTGAAGGGCTCATGTGTTCACATCCTGACATATATAAAGGGAAAGAAATCCTCTTTTTTGTCAGATTACAAAGAAGGGAAGAAGGGCTAATGTCCTTTTTAGGGAAAACAAATTTGGTCTGTAGCACAGCTGTCCAGGAAAATGGAGCCAAAGTTTTGTCCCAATTCACAAAGCTTCCTGAAATAGTTGCAGTAACATCTGAGTGGCAGGAATGTGTGCTGTTTGCTGGAGAGGCAGCCAAGTAGAACAGAATAGAAAGGCTTAAAATGAAATTGACTTACCTACTCCTGTGGCCACGTAGGTGTCTCCTCAGTGGCACTGAGAAATTCCTGAACATCTGCTTTTCAAGTTTTTCTATGCAACCTTGTCCAGCAAGGAGAGAGATCTCTCCCTAGAAATGTTCTTAGAAGGGTGCTGAGATTAGCTCATTATATTTGCTGTTTCGGTTGGACTTCCATCCCCAATTGGATAAACAGCTCAGTTAAATGTTGGCTTAACACAATGTATCTCCAAGCCTTAAAGAAGAGAGACTTAGAATAATTCAATAAAGCACCACTAAAGCAACTGGTAGAGAAATGTTTGGTGATACAGCTACTGTGACCAAGGGTATGGTTTTAGCTCATAACATTACTTTTACAGTGACAATCCTAACACAATTATTTGTTTTTTGAACATGCCTAATTGAGCTCCCAGGAATTTATGAAGCTTGTTTGATTTGATAAGGAAACCAGTTTGTGTTTTTCTGCTTGTAACACCATTTATTGGTGAATATTTCACAAGATCATAGTTCATGTGATAAGCCACATATAACCTGATCATACCCTATGGCAGGCCATGGCATGCTATGGCTGGATATTCAGCCTGTGTCCTCATATGATTGTGTAACTACTCCACCAAAACACCTGGTAATCTTATGATCAGAGTCTTTCTTTGGTATAGATGAGTCTTAATTTGTTGGTCTTCTTTTCTAAATAATATAATAATGATTGCTGATCAAATATAATCACTGCAGATGAAGGTGTTACTCAGATTCATCTATGACTCCCTCCATCATTAATTTTCTTCTACTACTTCTATGAAGTAACTTGATAAGAAAGATGTAATCCAGTCATTAACTCCATTTTGTGTCTACTAATGAAATGCCCTTTTGTGAGCAGTTTGATAAAGTTAATAAAGGCATGGTTGTGGACATCTGTAGCTTCTGCAAAACGTGATGTTCTGAAACTTTCACAAAAGTTTTTAGGGAACAGACCATTTTAAATGAAATTCCTGAGCATGAATGAGTGTATCAGAGCAGTGATGTCAGTGTGCAGCCAAGGCTCTGCTGTACTATTCCCTGTAACCACAAAGTAAGGCAACATCTCTTCGTTGGAGTGTCCTTTCACAGGTAGATGAGGGAGAGTTATGGAAAGAAACGAGGCTGATGAAGACCAGATGAATGACCCTATGTCAAACAAAAAGATATGGGGACTGAATGTTCATCTTTGGAGCTCTTGGCTAATCCCAAGCCCTGCTTGCTTTCATAGGTCTTTTCTATTAAAATAATAGAATTATAGAATCATAGAATGGTCTGGATTGGAAGGGACCTTAAAGATTATCCAGTTCCAACCCCCCTGCCATGAGCAGGGACACCTTCTACTAGACCAGGTTGCTCAAAGCCTCATCCAACGCACATATGGGTTTCTACCTGTACCATTATCTACTTTATTACAATTAAATTTCCTTTTCCAAACTCTACTAAATCAAAAAAGGCTATAAGAGAAAACTTTTAATACCTGATAAGGATGCAACTGACTGAACTTTGCATTATTCTAGACTTGTCCATTATTTCAAGGATAACCCTTACTTTCCTTAAGTTTTTTTTTTTTTTTTTGTAAATTTAAAACCCAATATTACTATATATAAAGATCTTTTTCAAGAATTCTTTAGAGAAAACATTAATAAAATTGTTATAATTTTCTATCAAACCTTTCTATTAAACTACTTTTTTCTAGCCTGGATTGTAAGGAAGCATGTACATATCTGCACTGGAAGATGTATTGCAGTTCCTCTTAAGTGTTTGAGAATAGTATTAACCAAATCCTACCTAGATCAAGGGTACGCACTTGTGTGTGCTTCTACACATTGTACACGCTTGTACACTTTGTGTATGTGTGTAAACATGAACTAAGTAAGCTCAGCAGCTTCTAAAATTTGCATTTTATGACTTTGATTATAAGCTGCCTATTTGAAAAGGAAAAGAGAAATGTTCTTATTAGTGAAAATAATAAAATACAATACCATAAAATAATAAAAAGTGAAACAAAATTAAACATAACAAAACAAAAAATATTGTACATTATCCCTGTTCAGTGATCAGCAGAGAAACCTTATTGAAGATAAATCTTCCTTTTATGTTTGGTCTACTGCACTCATTTTATATACATATATACCTATTACTATCTAATTATAATCCATTAAATCAATTAAATCACCTTCTCTGATATTTCCTATTGAGGGAAGTAAACTAGCTAATCTGCAAGTGATAACTGTTGAGAATACCAATCATCATTTGCATGGAAGATATTCCCTGACTTGAAAGATGGAAACATGGTCACACTTCTGGGACTTACTGGCTTCGTTATCAAATTAATTCCTCACTATTGTGTCTCTTGAAGGAAGAGGTGCTGGAGCGTGTGGAGGTGCTGGAGCATGTCCAGAGAAGGGCAGCAGAGCTGGAGAAGGGTCTGGAGCACAAGTGTGATGAGGAGCAGCTGAGGGAACCGGGGTTGTTGAGCCTGGAGAAAAGGAGGTTGAGGGGAGACCTTCTGGCTCTGTCCAAGTCCCTGAAAGGACGGTGGAGAGAGGTGGGGGTGGTCTGTTCAGCCAAAGAACAAGTGACAAGACGAGAGGAAATGGCCTCAAGTTGCACCAAGGGCAGTTGAGGTTAAATGTGAGGAAGAATTTCTTTCCTGAAAGGGTTCTCTGGCATTGGAAGGAGTTGTCCAGGGCAGTGGTGGAGTCCCCATCCCTGGAGGGATTGAAGAGTTGTGTAGACATAGTGCTGAGGGACATGGGTTAGTTGGGGACTTGTCAGTGTTGGGTTAATGATTGGACTGGATGATCTTAGAGGTCTTTTCAAGTCGAGGTAATTCTGTGTGATTCTATGTGTGAAAAGGGTGAGTCCTTCCAAACCCCTGGGGAGGAAGATATCAGAAGAGCGATTGCACCTGAGGTTTATGTTTTTCAGATGAAAGGAGCCCAGTCTCAGCTGCTCAGCTGGAGTCCACAAGCCCAGCTTCAGCAACAGGGCTTTCAGCAGAGCCGTGCTGGCTGACAGCAGCTAAGGGCCCGAGGCAAAAGCAACATCCTTTGCTTGGCTGACATTTCAAGTGTAACAGCATCGACTGTCATTCAAGTTTATAATGTTTTACCCAGAGTGGTGAGCAGCCAACTTTTCTTTCCCCATGCACATTCTAGTGACATTAACACCTTTTGCTTTTGCAGACAGCCTCTGATGCCCAGACCTACCCAATACAAGACATGTCTCAACAGTTCCTGGTACACTTTGTGACATTTCTGTCCATCTTGACTTTGACTGCAGTCAGGACTTCTTCTCTTACATAGAGGGCTCCTGGATGAGGCAGAAAACATTTTTACTTTTCAGTACTGCTCTTGTAAGCTGCTGCTTGCTCACAGCACAATGAAGGGTCTCTAAGTCTTGTGATGTCTTCTATCTCAGCTTTTTTTCTGTGTACTCATGTGCAGGTGAACCAGGATAAGAGTTTCCTTGCAGGGTTGATGACCAGCATATTGGAGAAGAATAATCAATGACACAATATCTTCTGTCTACATAGGTAGTGGAAATTCAGGCAGGAGACAATTTGCATTCAATTTGAATGTCCTACAACCTATATGAGACTTCTAACCCTAGGAAACAGGTGACCTTTGTAGACCAATGGTAAAGAAGAATATAAAGTGGCCCAAGTCCAGCATGGAAGACTGAATGCAACTTGCCCCAAAACTTTGTAATGCATTTCCCTGTGAACTGTTTTTTAGGATGACTCAGAACTTCAGACAGATGTTGAACTTTATGCTCATTCCTTGTCCTGCTTACATGATGGACACTACCTGTTTTAAGTGATAAGGGGTGCTGGGACCTCAGTTCCAGGTATTTATGTATAATACCATTCCTTGTCCATGAACAGCTCCTGGTTTGGGTCAGGACATAGAAAAGGAAGGGAAATTCTTCACTTAAGAGGGTTGTTTGGGCAGAGAGCTGTGCTGGCACCAACCAGCTTGGTAATGATGGACACTGGAGGTCTGTGGTCACTGGTGAAGAATCAGACATGCTTGCTGACACTTCATATCTTTCAAGTTAATTTGGTGGGTGGGGTGGGGAGAGGAAAGGGTGCCTTCACCCAAAGATTCATAGAGATTTTAGGATGGAATAAACTTCCCTCTGGAGACAACTATTTGTCTCACTGACCATGGCAGGAGCTGAAGGTAACTTTTCAAAGAGTCTGATGTCAGGTGAATCCATGCCTGTGTGACGGGGTTAGAGCAGAGCCAGACATCTTGGGGGAAAGGATGAAAGAAGCAGCAAAATCTTTATTCTTGGCAAAACTACAAACCCGCAAGGACAGAATTAGATCTGTGCTAAATAATTCAGATTGGGTCTTCTGTCTCTCATGCATGCTGCTTTAGCAGAGTGGCTGTTCTTGGGTAGTCTTTATTGCTTTTAGGTGACATGCTGATTATGGTAAAGGTTTATACTGCTAGCAAAACTCCTACAATTTTTTGGTGCTTGGGTTTGAGTCATTACCAACCTGTTCATTGGCTTATGTTACTGTCTTCTGCTATTTTTTTTTTAATATTTCTTCAATCATTAATGAATCTCTCTTTTTATAGTATATATCAGTGAGCTCTGTGATGCACGTGTTTCCTATTTTCTACTTTTGCAGAATATCAGACAGTCATGAAAAATGGGGTTTCAACGAGTTGCCCACATGACCCATTATGCAGTTAAACTGGCCTGCCTTTCAGGAGAGGCAGGGAAAGAAAAAAAAAATTTAAAAGAAAGACTAAAGTTACCTGTAAACTCAAATAGATGCAATAATAATCTGCTAAAAGTTCATGTGCTATTTGCTCCAGGGAATTGTCAGTCAGCAAGGACTGGTGATGGGGTCACATGGAAGAGTGTTGTTTATGTGCTATTTTCTTTTTATAGCTTAAATCAATAAGCTGATTGAGCTGAGCTGGATCGATCCTTCTGAGTTTTATTTACAATTATCCTTTAATGGTTAATACAGTAGTGCTCTGTAACTGAATATACTACAGCAATTCTTGTTGAGGCAATATATCTTCGGCTCGGTCTG
>NW_010312764.1:19602-80248 GCF_000700745.2 Antrostomus carolinensis
GCTCAAACCTTCTTCTAGGTGAGGACCTATGCAAGGATTTGCAAGATGATGAAGGATAGTACCAAAGGCTCACATTAGCCAAAGGGGACAGATACACAGTGTTCCCTCATTAGTGGGTGGAGAAATAGCCTCCTGCAGAGGGCAAGGCAGTGCAAGGATAATTTTCTGAAGGGATTTCCATTTGGTATTGGGTGAACCTGAGAAAAATCTGCTGTGCCCAGGCTTAGCTTTTTGTGAACACCTTTCTTAACAGATAGCCTCTCTTTAATGAACAACCTCTCATCTCCTTCTGTGAATGCCTCCCCTGTTTGCCCGAAGCCATGATGCCTGCAGTTCTGTGTTGACATGCTCACAGTTAGGGATGAGAACTGCTTGTAAAAAAGAGAGCAAGAAATTGCAAGCAAGTGTGAAGCCTTTCTAAAGTTCCCCATTGCTCTCACCGTCACAGAAGAAACTGTTCAAAATGTTTCTGGGAAAGGATTGTTAATCTTCTCAACACAGATTTCTTTTTTTTAAATGGTTCTAGTGCAAACTTTATTAATTAAAATGCTAGACTAAAAATATTCCAAAAATACAAAATTAGACTGATCTTAGTTCTTTGTGTATAAATCTGGGATATGCCCACAGGGCTCGGTTCCATAAATGTATGCTACTGAAGATGAGACACTTGTCTATTTTCCCTATGCAAGGAAAATGATATCTTGAAGAAGTTCATTAATATACAACTACTATTGAGAAGCCTCAAACTTATCTGTAAGTTTAAACTGGTTTATCCACACATCGTATAAATGCAAGAGGTACAACAGTATCAAAATATCAAAATGTGTCAGAACCAGAATGTTCCCATTTCACAGAGTGTGAAACTTCAGTCTAATGAAAATCAGAGACAAACCTCCCCATGTTCCCAGCTGGACTCATGTTACCTCTTCTGTAGACTTCAAGCACCTTGCCAAGTACAACCTGAAAATGAACCACAGACAAAACTCAGAGGTCTAAAAATTGCTTCTTTTCTTTTGCCATTAAATCTGATCACTCTCGGCAAAGGTTAAACCATTCTTTATTTTCACAGAGTGTCAAGACAGATGAGTTTAAAACACAGTTAAATCAAAAGGAGTTCTACACTCAGTGGGCAAATCGTTGGTAAAGTCCATTCAAGTCAACACAGGGGGTGGCCCACACTGGCTAATATCTCTTAGCAAGTGTAAGACCAACCTGAGCCACCCTTCATGTCTTTGCATGGGAAAGGACTAAGAGAGGATCAACCTTGGTCATATTCCTGATGAATTCAGTGAGAAAAAAAAAAAAAAAATCTCACAAAGGAGCAGTTTCCCTCCATTTTCTAGAGAACTAAGAATCCTTAATGGCAATGTGTTAATTGTATTAAATTTGAAAGGATATTAGTAAAATATTACAATAACATAAATATATTTCATTTTTACAGCATCATACCATATAATAATTGAAATTACAAAGCCAAGGCTAAAAAACAGCAATTCTATTTTTTTTTTTTTAAATAGTTGAAGCTTCACAGTTTGCTTTCATTTTGCATATGAACAGATGGCAACTTTTGCTATTATAATTTTTTGTCACAAAAGACTGATTGATTGTCTAGTTGTTAGTGCATTTACTTCTTATGGGGAAAACTTAAGTTCAAATTCCTGCTCTGAATCAAATAAGGCAGGTTCTTGAACTTGTATTTCTTTCTGTGCTCATCTCTAAGATATCATTTTTTAAAATGTTATTGATTTTTTTTTTCTGACCGACATCCATTTCTATTTAAATTCTGTCCTGTATGTGAGCAACCTTTCTTGAGAAAAGTTTAACTGAATATTGTCATATACAACCTAGAATTTCAACACTGGCTTTTCTGATTGGAGGATTCTGTTTTGATGAATTGGTATGAACATGTAGACCTTCCCCTTTGTTTAATTAAAAAAAAAAAAAGTAAAAATCTGGCCAACTCTATCAATCTTTTCTTTTTTCAATGCCCACAAAATTACTGCCTTCAGTAAAAATGAATATAAACATGAGAATTATCTATGAGGATTTCTGGACAACAAGTACATTCCAATATGGAATTTGGTCCAGTTTCTAAACTAAGATCTGAAACATTAATCTCACTAATTCAGGAGCTGAAACAAAAAGAGAAATAGAAAGAGCATAAGCTCAAAAATCTACATGTGTGACTTTTTCATTTCACTCACTATAGCAATTTCTTTACTGCCATTTTGTTTCTGTCAAATGAAATATCAGATATTTAAGATTTAGCATTACAGGAATTCTTATGTCTGCTGTTGTTGCAAATATTGTCTGTCCTGCTGGCATTATTCCAATATCCATCTACATTTTTCCTAGTCCTTCCTCAGTAACTACAAAATTTTAAATTATTATTTGGTAGATGTGTGCATGTAGTGACTCTTTTACAGCTAAATATCAGAAATTTACCTCAGCTTTTCCTTCCCTGTATACCAGGAAAATATTAAAATAATTTGCTCTTTCTATCTGGTGTCTATTTCAGCAATTACGAATTCACTTTCTAGCTTTTTTTCTAATAATGAGAACTAGAAATAGGTTTTTTTCCTATTTTTAAAAGAAAACTAAGATTCTTGTATGGTAATTTTGTTCATGGGAACTGGAGATTTATTAAAATAATAAAGCCAAGCCAAATAAAAATTCACCAACACCTGTTAGTTTCTCTACTGAGTTGGGATAGCTGCTAAAGCTGCACAAATCTTTTCTTAACTAAAAAGAATTCCCTGATATGCTCAAGATGTTCCCTTTCTAAGAGGAACTACTTGCTGTCTCCCTGATGCCTTTTATGTAAATTGTTTAAAATCTGACCGATGGAGGAAGTCCCATTAGAAAGATCATTGGCAAAATTAATCCCTAAATTCTGCTTTTTGGTTTTTAATCCCTCCTACCCCCCCTTTTGTTTTCTGATAACACAGAAAGATTATATAACAGGAAGATGGTCCTGTCAGGACAGGGCAGGGAAATAAGATATGAACTTTCTTTCTAGGAACACATTTAAATCTTGACTCACGTTTCTAAAACACAGGGGCCTGCTCTGACACGTACTGAAGACAAATTTTTCTTTGACTGAGAAAGCTTTGAATTAACTCCTCATTGATGTGCAGTTGCTTAGAAGTTGAGTAAAGGAGAGTCTCTGCCCCAGACTAACTCCAAAGGGATCCTATTTCCTCAGAGTCTTTCAGGAGACTCCGGAGGAAACAGTTTGCTTTCTGATCTCTCAACTGTCTGATATTTTCAACACCTTGAATAAATTGCCATTTGCTGACTTGTTTATTTTTGGAATCTATTGACACAGGCACATAAAAAGGGGCAGAGCATAGGGTCTTATCTATAGAGGGAAAACAATTGTGTAAATAGCAATTTATTTTTGGCAAATTTACCAGATCTGGCTTTCTAAGTGGTTTTTGGAGAGATTTTTCTGCTTCTTCAGTGTTGGTTCAGTGGTTTTCATATCATTTTGCTTAAAATTAAAGAAGGAATATCTGTGCACTCTACAGGCAACCACAGGTGGTTCTGCCCTGTTCAAAGATGAGCAAGTGAACATTTTCACCTCTGGTTCCTATAATTTGATGAAATCTCCTTCACTGAGCTGAAATATTCCTACATGTGCAAACTGCCTCACCTCAGACAGGGTGAAGCTGCCTCTATTTCTCCTTTCCTATTCTTGGGGAGGTAATCTATATTCTTGTACTCTGCAGGAAGGAAATTTTTGAGCAAGTGTCTTCAATATGAAGAAACTTTGTGAAAAAGGCAGACCGGTAGGTAAGGTACCAAAAAGACAACCTCAAACAGCATCAGAGAATGAGGGAAAAGAGCTGAATGCAGCAGAAGGTGCTATTTGAAGACCTCTGACAGTCACCACACCATAGGTAGGAAGTTCTTTACTTCTTCTTGTGCCTTTATTAGTTCTCAGTCTTTCCTGCCTTGCACACTTAATGCTACCCATGTAATGGCTTTTTGGAATGTCTTTTGGGACTAAAACAATTCACATGCCAAAGAGTTTTGTTCAATATAGAACTACCTCAAAACTGGAGGAATGGCAGGGACACTGAGTGAATCCACTTCTCTCTCCTCTTTTTACCAGAACACCTATTGCATGTTCTTGAAAGCTGCAGACTCTGCACAGACCTGCCTTCTCCAAGAATTATGACCTGGAAATACTGACAGCAGCTTGAGCCTCACCCCTTTGGGAATCCGTCTTCTTCTGGGCATCCTGATATGTGTGTGAAGGCAGTCCCTGCTCGCCAGACTACACCTTTCAACCTCAAATCTGCTGCTCCCACTGACAGGAGAATATTTCCTTTTGAAAAGAAATGTGAAAAATCAAAATCTGGGGTCATCTTTAATACAGGCAATAAATCCATCCCTAACTAACTTCGTTTATTCATCTTCATATACTTGTAGTGAAAGGGTTATAATCTCTGTTATAAATGTGCTCTTGGTGTTCTATGTTTTTAGATTCCAGTCTATGAGAAAGCAATAGTGAATATAAATGAATGTACCATTGAAGAGCAATATTTATTTTTTCCTCTGGTAGTATCTTTGGAAGTGGTCAAAATGGGAAAAGCTGTACCAATAATTCACTGGAATTTATCATGACAGTTCTTTGACACTGATAATTGTAGATCTCAGATAATTTCTCATACCAATAGGTTTACACAGTGAAAGTTAAGATGTTTCATGGTGTTAAAGAGTCTGTTTCTTATTTTTAATACTTTTTCCACGTTGGTCTTTTCCAAAATGAACCCAAAGCTGAAGATCCCTCCTTGTTTCCTTCTTCATTATTTGTGTTCAATCTTTGATTTGGGTCTTTTCAGGTCTAGTCCCACATCTGATCTGTTTCTACATTCATGGTACATCATCCTTGAGAAACTTCTGACTGCATTAAAGGTGTCTTTGATCTCTTTGGGGCAAAGACTTTACTCTGCATACCATGTTACTGATAAACCATGTGAAATCTTTTATCTATTCAACTCTTTCACTGCTATGTGCATGTGGCCAAGTTCTGAGTTTAAATTGAAATAAAAAAGTTACCTCTCTCTTTTTTCTTTTTTTTTTAATTTCTTGATCTCTAGAAAAGATTTTTCACTTTTATGCTTTTACTTATCCTGTGTCAGATGCCTCATATTTCCTCCTTGGCCTTTCTTCTTTAAGTCTCCCTGTGCAGACCCATGAAGTGCCATGTGCAGAATCATCAAGTATCATGTATTTAGCATAAAGTGTCATAATTCTCACATTACTTGCTTGCTAACTTTATGAATACAGATGGCTAAGTATAAAAAAGAGGAACCCTGCTAGTGCTTCCGAAAGAAATCTGAGAAGTGAATTCAATATGCATAAACCAGCACAAAATCAACACAAGAGATGCTTCTAACTCATATGCTCATTATATGGGACATTAGAAGAATGTAACCACAAGACAGACATTTCTTTGTGAATCCTTTCCAATGAAGCTTCTAGTTTCATTAGATATCTAAGGATTTGTTTATTTCCACCCCCCCCCCCCCCAAAACTTTTTTTTTTTTTTTTATTTTTTATTAAAATTTTAAAGATTTTTTTTTTTCCCCCCCCCCCCCCCAATATTACTTACTTTTGTAAGTATTGGTATTGCAAAGTCTCAGACCATAGGAGCATTGTTCTCTGGCTCTAGCTGCACCTGAAGAAGTTGTCAGCTGTCCCTTCCCAGAGTTTACCATCTCCTCTTTTCTGCTAAATGTGCTTTTTGAGTGTGATTTCTAATCCTTTTCTGTTCAATATGAGTCATATTAAGAAAGATCTGCTGGCTACATGCTTTGAACTGGTCTAGGTTTTTTTGACTGAAATTTGTGGAGGAACAGTCAAGTGCTCCACTCAGTCAGCAAGGGGTGGTTGGGACATAGCATGCTACTGCCTTCATGATGCCATAAGCAAACAAGACACTAAAGTATGGAATATATTTCAATATAACTCACTTGTGATTTAGACTGAGCTACCTCATCAAGGGGTTATGGCTGAATGAGTTCTCATATTGTGCTGAATATCACTGCTGAATCCCATTTCTTTCCCATTCACTACTGTAACCAACTACAATAAAAAAATGGAAGGTTTGGATAGTGATAGTCTGGGCTGGAAACCAGGACAAGGTGGGGTGTAGGATAAACAAGTAAAATCTGCATGTCTCATCAAATCCAGGCTCCTATCCTATACTGTTCTTAGAGCATCAGCAACAAGAAAATTGGTCCAGATGAAGCTTCTGTAGCTGTGATAACTCTTTTGTACTTTGTCCTTCTGAGATCCTTAGCTGGAAAGCACTAGGTGTGTTTATCTTATTTCAAATCTATGGTGAAGAAATTTTATAAGCACTAAAATGGTAAAAAAGAAAAAAAATATTATAATGTACTCACCTCCTTTTCAAGCCTTTCAGTCCGTGGTCAGCTTTTCAAGCTTGTGATGCTACCTTAGACTTTGGTCATTGAAATTAAGACTGCTGGATGCTGGCACAGTCAGTTTGAAAGACTGATCAAGCTTATTTGCCTCCTGCTTAGAAACCTATCAAAAATGCCAAGAATTAAATATGGGATTAGGAAGCCTGCCATTTCTAAGATTTGTAGCACTGGCAATTGACTTAATGCCTTGATGGGGAACAGACTTTGTATGGATTCACTTATGTGTCTTCTCTAATTGTTTGTTGGGGAAAACGATTGCATCAAATCCTTGTGAAAACTGGATAGAGTATCACAGTAGGCCTGAGCTTTAGATTCAATCTGTGCCAAGCTCAGGAACATTTTAACACCAGTCAGTGATCATTGGATGCTTCTCATGCCTATGTTGTTGTACAAAGAGCAATTTAGTAGTCCTCATACCACATTTGTAACACATGTTTAACTGCAATTTTTGGGAACCCATTTCCAGAGGCAGTGGAGCAAAGAGGTGCAGGGTAAGGAAATGGTAGGAATAGCTGTCAGACACCTGCCATTGATGTGACCCACAGCCCTGGGTTGGGGATTTATCTGACTGTGCTGGTTTTGACTGAGGTAGAGTTAATTTTCTTCCCAGTAGCTAGTACAGGGCTGTGTTTTGGATTTGTGTTGTAAACAGTGTTGATAACACAGGGGTGTTTTAGTTATTGCTGAGCAGAGTTTACACAGAGTCAAGTCCTTTTCTGCTCCTCATATTGCCCTGCCAGCAAGTAGGCTGGGGGTGCACAAGAAATTGGGAGGGGACACAGCCAGAACAGCTGACCAAAGCAATATTCCATACCATATGTCATCATGTTCAGCAATAAAACTAGGGGAAAGTTGGCTGGGGATCTGCTGTTTGGGGACTGGCTGGTCATTGGTCAGTTGGCAGTGAGCAGTTTTTATTTGCATAATTTTTCTTTCTTGGATTTTATTTCTCTCTCTTAGTTATTTTCCTTTAAAAAAAATATCAACTATTAAACTGTTCTTAACCCATGATTTTTCTCACTTTTACCCTTCCATTTCTCTTCCCCTCTATCCGCTGTGGGGGAAAGTGAGCAAGTGGCTGAATGGTGCTTAGTTGCCAGCTGTGGTTAAGCTATGACACCGACTTTCTTGCTGGGCCTTATTAGCACAAGATACTCCCTATCAGTTTTTTGTGGCAGCACTACAGAGTTCCTTTGGTCAATGTGGCTAGGAGGACACTGGCTAGGTGGAGTTTGACATGTTCACATCTCCAACCTCTTCTGTCTTCTACTGTCTTCTACTCAACTCATGCTCCCCACGGATATCTCAGGCCAGCCTTACTGTGACCTTAGATTTAACTGAGCTTGTTAGGAAAGGACATTTTACCTGCAGTTCCTCAGAGAAACCTTTGTGTGGAGCAGACAAAGACATAATGTGTTTAAAGGGACTTAGACAATCTACTGAAAAAGTGGGAGGTAGTTGATTTAAGAGTTATTCTGTTCTTTCAAACAGCCTTGTTAAGACCACATCTAAAGCTATTAGGTGTATATAGAAGATACCCTGCCCCTCTGACTAGGATTAGTCTACCTAAAGAGGTTGATGAAGCTGAGCAAGGCAACACCATGAGTATGGATCTGGCTGCTGTAATTGGTAGACATTTCAGGTATAAGCATCAATCCATGTCCTGGTTTTTAGCTGAAACAGAGCTGGGTTTCTTTTTCAGTTGTTAGAATAGTGTTGTGTTTGGCTTTTCAGCCTGGGACTTGTTATGAGGGAGACTGATAACATAACAGTGTATACATTTTTGTCGCTGGAAGTGAGGGACTTGTGTTCTGTTAGTCTACAAGCGCAAGATTTAAGGGAGTGAGGAATATTTAAATTAATAAGCTTAATTGGCATTTAGATATGCCAGTGGGATATTCCATATCATATCAGGTAATATCTAGTATATTAGTGAGGGGTTCTTCCGTTTTTAGCTTGCTATGGCTTTCACTTGGGCTCTTGCTCTTCCAGGATTGTGGTTTCGGTTTGGGATTGTCGCTCCTCCAGGATTGTTATCTGGGAATGGGCCAGGCTTGGTCAGTGTGTGGTGAGCAGTTGCACTGGGTTTCACTTATTTTGGTGTATTTTGTTACTGTTATCATTATCACTACTATTTTAATATTAGTAATATTTTAAGTTTTCTTTTATTTCTATTATTAAACTGTTCTTATCTCAACCTACAAACCTTCTTATCCTTGCCCCCCAATCCTCTCTCCTATCCCCTGGAGGTGGGGTGGAAGTGGGTGAACAGCTGTGTTGGCTGCTGGCCAAGGGCTAGCCCAGTGAAACCATGACAATCCATCACTCATGACAAGGATGATGTGTTTCTCTCTATGAGACTGTCTTACAAGGAAATAATTTTTGGTTGGGTTGGCTTGGTTTACCCTCCTGAGTTTGATTCCATAGAAGAATCTCAGCAGATAAAAGCTACTGTAGTTCCACTGCAATGCTGGTTTGCACCAACAGTGGTATAGCCTTTTGTGGATGTTCTCAGAAAGATATTTCTCCGAAAACAATAGTGTTCCCTACCCTCAAGGTTATTGTGAGGAGGAAATCACTGATTATGAAATTCCTTGAAGCCGTGGGGTGGAATAGACAACATTGATTATATATTATTTATTATACTGTACATCCATTTCATCTCGACTTGACACTTTTTACTTTTTACAGTGAAAGGAAAAGCTGAAGAATGGGTTGAAGAGTGAGCTTGGGAGAGGCAGGGGGAAAAATCAGTTCACAGTGAAGCAGAAGTGGACTTTAATAAATTATTTCAGTAAAAACCACAGTAGGAAAGTTTGTTCTGTGATATATGTGTCCACTGCAGCCAGACCTCCCTGTACATAACTGTAGATACACCAATCAATTTCTATTAATTTAATCTCTTGCAGAAAATTGAACAACAGCAACAACAACAAAAAGTCAAAATGAAACAAACTACAAGGAGGCCAGAACAAATGTCTCCTAAACTGAATGCCACTGAGAGTTTTTCTTTCTTCTTGGCTACACTGTGTAATATTTTTCTGCAGGTTTTTTTGCTCTGATTAAGAACACTTTCATATTCTGTGATGCGAGTAGTTCATGAGCCTGTACAAAAGCATGCACACAAATGAAGACTAAAGCTCCGTTCAGCAGCGTTGGTAATTTACCATCAATCTTGTTTCTGTATAACAGAGAGAGGGACAAGAAGGGATGTATCTTCTCAGCAATTAAGGACATATGCTTTCAATGCTCAAGTTAAAAGAAAGGCAAAAAGGTGAAAAATCTGGATTAAAAAAAAAAAAAAAGTTATGAAAGAAATTTCGCTCCAAAAATTTCACTAAACTAGAACATCATTATAGAGTTTCCTGTTGTCATGTGATAATGTCTAAAGCTACATAAGCACATGAAATTTTAATGTATGGCCATGCACTAAAACACTGCAGTGTTGACTCTAGTGTGTACCTCATCCATCTGCTCATACTCATAACAAGTGGGATCTCAAGAACTAATGTTTTGTACTTTCATCTTGTGGGGGGTTTGCCCTGTTCTTGGGAGTCACTGAATAAACTATGAAAAAGAACCAGGCTTGTCTGGAAAACACTCCTGAAGATCTGCTTTTAGAGTGCTCACTCATGAAGTAGAAAAGCAGCTTCCTCTCTCTCTCCAGCCTCCCAAGGGAGTACCTTCCCAATGTTATAATTTAATTACTTGCCTCTTAGACACAGCTGATTAGAAAGTTACTAGATTGTTTAGACTAAAATTCCCAAGTTGCCTAGAGCTTCTTGTAGGTGTCCCTTTCAGAAGACTGGCATTTATGATTGCTAAAGGCACAGTTATACATCTAGGAACAAAGAGAGCAGCTTGACCTACAAGGCAGGGAAAAGCACTGGAAAGCAGTTACATGACATGGTAGATGAGCCACTCATTTAGCATTTCCAGGGCTGCAGCACTAACGGGAAAACAGTGCTAATGAGATCTTGGGTGCACACACATGAGTTCTGTGACTAGAAGCTGATGTTATTTCCAACCTATAGCTATTCATGGCAACGAGGACACCAGCTCTGGAAGTGACCCACAGACAGGATTTGCAGTCTGGATATAAAACTGACCAGTGTCCAACTTAATGAACTCAATCTTTTCAGTTTACAAAAGGAAAAGAGGTTAGAAAAAAAAGACTGGAAAGTGCTTTGATCGTGATATATAAAATGCTTTTGCAAAGAGAAAATACTGGGTAGTAAATTGTTCTTTAACCTAACAGGGAAACATTGCAAGAAGAAGCAGCAGGCAGTGACAGCCAGGCAAACACTAATAACTGGCATGTTTTTAACAGTGGAGGTTATTAGTCACTGTGGCAAAAAAGCAAGGGAAGCTGCATATTCCCTGTCTTTTGGTAGTGTCAAATCAAGTCGGAACATTTTTGTGGAAAACATGATTTTGTCACACAGAAACATAAACCAGCTCAAGCTGTAAAAAAAAAAAAAAAAAAAAAAAAATGCAGAGTTAAAAAAAGATGCAGAGAAGGACAATTCAAATGGCTGAGAGAAAGAAGAAGCGGCCTTGTGGATAGAGAATATAAAGTTGGGGACTCTTCATCTTAGCCAGGAGAAGGCTGAGGGTGACATGCTCAAGGTTATTGAAATAATAATGGTGGTGGATGAGATTAATTTAATCCACTGACCAGGGAAAATTCCCTGAAATTATAAGAGACTGATTTAAAACAGAAAAAAAATAAACTAAATATATATGTATGTTTTTAAACAGAGTAACAATTAACTTTTGGAGTTTTTCTGAGTGAACACAGGAATTGTGAAGACTGAAAATATAAAAAATATCATGTTCCAAGTCATCTAAGGGAGTATCTGGGAATATAGTGAATAGGCAGGGGTTATATTCTTTACCATCTTTATGCAAAAACTGTGGAATTTGTGAGACTACAGGAAGAAAAGACTGCAGACAGTGGTCAGGTTTGTGTATCCTCCTTAAATTGCATCTCCTCATCATGCAAATTATCTTTCTAGCAAGATCCAGTCTAATAGGACATGCTTATGTTTGATGTAGGCTGAAGCAGCCTACCTGCCTCCTCAGGTTGCACCTTTGGTCTTTGTGCTGGGAGAAATGATGTCAGTACTAGGACAGACTGTGTCCCTTCAGGCCAGAAGTGAGAGTCCTAATGTCCTGATTTCTGGCTTGATTTGGGAAAGGTTGTTTTGAACATGGTCCCTACTCCATGATGTAGATCTTCTAAAGACAGTAGTACACCTTGTGTCAGCAGTAGAGTAGAGCAAGCTCCATCCTCAGGTGTTTTCCTCCCTTGCATCTGTTTCATCTTCAGAAGTGCTGTGGGTTGACTAAGCCAAAGGGAGGGATTCCTCTGGGGGGACATCACTCCATGATGAGGAATTCAGCTGAACACAGGAGGTAGAAGGAAGGGGGTGAGACAGCCAAAAGCTCTATGAGAAACTACCCTTTTGCTTTAGATACCAAAACAGTTAGATATTTCATGCAGATAAGCAACTTTTTGCCCTCATGTCAAGCCGCGCAGCCTCTTGGCTCCTTGTTTTGATAGTATTCAAAAGCTATATCCTTATGTGATAAATCTTTCTGATTTTAGTCTCTATAGAACTGAGGATTGGAGAGCTTTGTAGTACTTTGGTGTCAGACATGTTAGGGAAGAGTTAAGATATTCCAGTTACTTTTCCCTTTTCCTTAAAAACCCCCCAAAACCCACCAAACCCCAGCAAGATCATTCTAGAAACACACTCTTACCACCACATATTAACTGTGGAAGGAGAGGGCTTTCTTTAGATGTCAGTATACCTGCTAAAAGACTATTATTCCTGCAAGTCTTTTTCTCTGTTTTTTTCTGTAGAATTTCAAGCCTAAAAAATTTCTCATATGCATCCAAACCCATTTGAGTTTAGTTTCAAAGTCCATCAAATCCAACACTGAACGATGTTGTACCAGCACTCTAATACATATGCATGGGATTGTTTTCTTTTGTCTACCACAGAGCCATCATGTCACATTCGCCTTCACATTTAATCACTGAGATTCTTGTGGATTAACACAGGATTTAGCTCTAGGAAATGTCGGTTCAGTTCCCATCTTGGTCACACATGCAGAATACCCATCACAAACCTCATGATCTATCTGGAATCAAATTTACTGGCAGAAGAGCAATGAAACCTGCAGGTCTCATTTCTCTATTTGTATAAGGAAATGGTCATGATATCCTAGTCCCTTGGGGTCTTTGAATTTTATTCACCCTACTACCCAGTATACCCTGATATTTCCCTGTTCACTGCTATATAAGAACCTGAAGGGAAAGGCTAATCATACATGAGGTAAACAAGGAGCAAATGGATTATATGAGAGTAATTCCATGTGCAGCATAGTCTAATAAAATTAACATTTGAGTAATGACAAATAGAGAGCCTTTGGGGATGAGAGTACTGGAAACAAGGAAACAGTGAAGAGATTTATAAAAGGTGAGAAATAAACCAGAATGAGCTCTATTTTTTCTCCCCGCCCCATGCTCTTACATTCAAGATTTTGCTTTCAGGTGCTGAATAATAAGTGAAGACAGAAAGAAAATCCATTTGTTTCTGTGCTAGGTTTCATTAAATGTTGACCACTGAAGTAAATGGAGGCAGAATGATAAACTGAACATACAGCACTGAATAAAATAAATGGTATTTTATCATAGGCAGCATCATAAGAGGTAGTTTCCTGTCTGGAGTGGTAAAGAGAGCACTGACATCTTGACTTCAAATGTTTTTGTGAGCACAAAAATACCAGACTGACTTGAAGAGGGAGGGAATAATTTCCTGGAGTCAGGGACCAACCACTGTGAGACTGAGAGGACTTTGCAGAAGAGGGATGCAAATAAGACCTGTGGATGTGAAAAGGAAAAGCTCTCACAAGCTTGTGCTGCAAGCAGTGCAGACCTAACTGTCTTTTCAGTACAGTTAGATGCTCAAGTTTATGTTGAAGGTCATTGGACATAAGCCCACATGTAGGTATGGTTTTTGTGGGTATGGAAGGAGAGGATGTCCCATCACCCCTTGCACCAATGCTATATACTGATTCTTGAATAAAATTGTTTTAACTCCTAGAAGGTCCTTGTTGTATAAAAATAATGGGAGGCATGAAAAGCCTAAACCCAGTAGTAGTATAACTGCGTTATATCCATAGAGCCGCAGAAAGATGGGTGAGACCTCACCTGGAATACTGTGTCCAGTTTTGGAGCTTTTGACACAAGAAGGACATGTACCTGTTGGACCATATCCAGAGGAGGGCCACAAAAATGTTCAAAGGGATGGAACACCTCTCCTATGAAGATAGGCTGAGAGAGTTGGGGTTGTTCAGCCTGGAGAAGAGAAGGCTCTGGGGAACCTTATAGCAGCCTTCCAGTTCCTGAAAGGTGCCTCTAAGAAAGCTGGGGAAGAACTATTCACAAGGGCATGTAGCAATAGGAAGAGGGGTCATGGTTTTAAACTAGAAAAGGGTAGATCTTGGCTGGATATTAGGAAAAAGTTCTTCAATATGAGGGTGGTAGATCATTGGAACAGTTTTCCCAGAGAGGTAGTGGAACCCCCATCCCTGGGGATATTCAAGGTCAGTCTTGATGGGGCTCTCAGCAAACTACTCTAGTAAAGATGTCTCTGTTTATTGCAGGGGGGTTGGACTAGATGACCTTTGAAGGTCCCTTCCAATGCAAACCATTCTATGATTCTATGATTCTGTGTACTCTTCAGCCACTGCTCCATCAAATGACATAGCCGTAACCACATAGTGTGAGGGACACATCCAGACAGAAGCTTTTCTGCTGTTAGCTCTAAATCCCTCCTTGAGATCCTTTGGTCCAGACTTCAGGACACTGAAAATTATTCTTCTGTTACAGCCAGTCATTTCCCAAGGCACAGAATGAATAGGTTAAGCTCTGACCCTATTTGGGGAAGAGCAGGACTTTTAGCATGGTCTAGACTGGCTGTGAAAGTGGCTGTGCAAGGACATTTCACAGAAGCCACATGAACTCTTTCTTGCAATGTCTGCAAGCTCAGATGCTGCCCAGAAATGCAGAATTCTCTCCTATCAAAATGTGGAGGAATCAAGGTTTGTTTTTGATCTGTATTAAAAGAACACTGTTTGAAATCTTGGAGGGAAAGGACAGTTTGTCAAGAAAATGCCAGTTCCTGTCTCATTTCAAAACTTAAAAATAAGGAAGTAGAGACTTCCATTTCAGACAGTTGAACAAATAGTTAAGCCACTGACTAATCTGGGTGTGTATCTAGGCTTACTTTCCAGAAAATAAGTCTAAGAAAGAGATAAACCTTTCCCATTTCCATATTTAATTAAAACATAGCTATCTAAAAGAAAAACAAATAGAGAAACCTAAAATTAGTGTTTCTATCAAAACGGAATTGACTAATGCTGGAGGTGGAACCTAAGGGAAAGCAAAGGACTGAGTTACCTTATATCCTGCACTGCTCTTGTATAGTTACCTTCATCTTTGTTAAGTCATCTTAACTTAGCACCTAGGTTAAATCACCTTTATCTTGCAGCAGGTATGACTTAGTTTTGTGGAAAAGAATATGTGAACTGGGCTGATTTGGTGAGTCATGGCACTTCCTTCAACAAAATTTAGGCATTTATTCAATGATAATTACTAATGCACCTGACTTTATTGAATACAGGTGGAGCCCAGAGTGCCTTGCTTCTACAAAGACTGTTTTGCTGTAAGTGGTCATGGCTAGTCAGATGTATCGCTCGTTGAGGGATAGACAACTACAAGTCATGTGTGTCTTTAAGAACCTCCCCTACTGACTGTGTGGCTTTAAATGTCCCAAGGGTCTATAGCAAGTGTGTGCTCCCTGCTGAGACATCTCTGTCTGAGCAAAGAAAGAAAAATGCATTAGCTGATGAAAAGATATTAATAATACAGAGAAAGGTAAAATTCTTTCACCTTTACCATAACATACACAAATTGTTTGGAATATTTGGCTCTGATTATGTGTGTATACCCAGTGATGCATTTACTTTGATCAAGATACTATGGCAACAATTTCCACTGATAAACTGTGCTTCTGCTAATGAGATCACCTGGGCCAGTAGTTGGAGAGATGACAACTGTGTATTTATCTCTAGGTTGTTCATATATTCCCTGGTTTGTGTTCTACCTCCAGTCACAAAGTCAAAGGAAATATCCATCAACTCAGCAACACTTCTCTGACTTTCAGAACTTGGCATCAAGCAAAAGATAAGGCAAGCCAGAGGAAAAAAATGTGCACCAACCCTCAGCTTTCTATGTGCCATAATGAATAAAAGAACTTGAAACACTGACTTTGACTCAGAGGCTGATAAAACTACTGGTCATTATTTTACCTTTACAGGGGTTGGGAGAAGTCATAGGAAGTTCAAGGCTAAGGGAAGCTAATTCTCCATAATCTCACTCCTGTACAGATTACAGACCAATTGAGAGTGAGACAAATTACACCTTGGATTTTAATTTAGAGTGGCTTTAAATTATGTCAACAGCCATCAGAAAACTCACCAGCACTGAGAATGACACTGAAGTGGAAATGCCAGTGCAACTCTGATTACAATGTTTGCAGCAAGAAATTGCCAGGAGAAGGATAGAAGTTAGTAAAGAGTTTGACTCTTGAAGTTAAACACTTGGAAATCCACTCTGCTCTTTTAATGTTCACATTGTTACAACATCAGAACCACTCCTAGCAGTGTATCAAGTAATACGGTTAAGTACGAATAACATCTGTGATGTTAAGTTTCTTTCTTTCTACTGTCCTTTTCCAAGAAGAATTGTATGGGCAGCACAGATTTTCCCCTTGGGCTAGACTGATTTTGTTCTGTATTTATGTAGAAGGAAGTCTGTGCTTGGAGAAGTCAGCAAGACATGTGAGGATCCTTATGTCTTAGTGGAGATAATTCTGCAGTCTTTGACAAGTTCTGCTGAAACCTCTGATTATATTTATATGAGAAGGTGAAGATAGGACTCACCCTTTTTTCAACTTATGCCATGCCAAGCCATCAGTCTGGGCTCCTGGTGCCTGGTTCTTGATGAGGATCAATAATATTGGAAGGAAGGAAAAATAGTTAATGTTAATATCCCAGCAGCAGGGTAGATTGAGCCCATTTCTGCCTGTACGCTCTTCTCGCTAGGTAGAAATGACCTTCTAGTTCCTACATGGTGAAATCTTAAGTATCAAGTATTACAGCCCCTTTTAGCAGGTACTGTATTTTCTGATCTCAGACCCAGAAAGATGATGATTCTCATTCAATATTATAAGAATAATAGTACTGCTATAATAATAACAATAATGTTATAATAATATATGATAATTCTGTGATATACAGAATAAATGCTGCTGTGACAGAGTCTCCAAGTTCATTTTAATGTTTCCCTTTTTTTTCTTCAGGACTTCAGAACATCACTCTTGGGATTGAGTAAGTAGCTGCTGGTGAGTGAGGAAAGTTAAAGTGGAGTCACTATCCATCAAGACCTTCCTCTTTGTTTCAGTTAGTTGACCTGCTCCAAGTGTGAGCATGACAGCAGAGCATTGGTATTGGAGGGGAGGTTGGCAGAGATTTTCCATTCTAAACACTGATATTTGATTATCTACAACAACCTTTTACTCTTTCTTAGGTTAACATTTTTTTTTCCCATAATATCTGCCTTAGCAGATCATACCTTATTTCTTTTTATTTTTAGGAAATTTAACCAAAGTGGGTTTGGCCATTTTGAGGAATGAGATTAATAAAATATTTTAGTTGTTTCAGCATTTCTGAAAAATCCTGAGGAGTTTTCTATCCCTTTAGTGTCCAGTAAGCATTTTGAAAGAACTTTCCCATCCCTGCAAAAACAACCTAAGTCTGAAAAAAGTTCTAGTCCTTGGAGATTTGCCCAAAACTAGCAGCAACTTTCCCAAATATGCAATCCTTTCTGGATATCTTTCAGCCAAAAGCTGAGCAGGATTTTCTTTGGACTAATTCTGAGATATAGCAGGTTGGATATTGAAGATGAAGAATTTTAATTACGATTCATGAAGTAGAGCTATCTGTAGGCCTGGGTAATGAGGGATCATGTTTTGCACTCATGAGGACTTGAACAGCTTTAGATCCTGATACGAGAAAAACATGATTCTAAGTTTCACTGTTCTCCTGCCACTGTCAGGTAACTATGAAATTTCCTGGTGGAGTTTCTCAAAGATAAAAATAAAAATATATTTATATTATTAAAGACTATATGAATAATAACATAAATGCACATGGGATCTAAATTATGGTGCCACATAGGATTAACTTTGCACTATCAGTTAAAAACCACTGTTGCATTTCCAAAACTAGGAGTATTTGACTTAGTGACCATATCAACATATTTTTATTGTTATTTTTTGGTGTGTAATTTTAATGTAGGCAGATGGGAAAACAGGAAGAAGTGAGTTTTGGATGACTCTCGTCCCTGTTGACCTAACTCCTCTGCTCCACAGTGAGCAGAGAAAATCAAGATATTTATTCTCGTGCTTTAAAAGTCTTCTCTGGAAAATACATAATGTTCCTCATTGTAATCCACCTTCTACAGTCTCCCATGCTCAAGTTCCCAAACGAGCAAGCACATTATATTGTACCTCAATAAGGAGGGACCAAAGGGCTGACAAAGAGCAGCTGTGTGTCTAGGATATGTTCAGGACAAATGAATAATAAGACTGCAGACAAGTAAAGATTGTTCTTATAGTTTGCATTTAAAAGACATGCGACCATGACAGAAATCTGCCTTTTTAAGTATGTTAGGCTTTAATAGAGTTTTCACATTTCTCACATATGTGTTGGGAATGTAGATGAAAACTCGGAGAGGTGATGAGATGTTCCCACATCTGGGTTTTGCAAAGCAGTGGCAAAATAGGAGGAGAACTCAGGTGTTCTGCCTACCAGCCTTACATGTGTTCCCATCATTATAGCCCATCTGATGGGACTCTGAATGTTTGCCTTCAAGGATTTCCTCCATCCCTGAATGATTGAGGGCTGTGCTGTAGTACAACAGAAAAAAACTACATCTAACTGGTTTTTGCAATGAGACACGGACTATTTACCCCTTGTCCTCAACATCACACCTTGTCCTTAACATCATGCTTCCCGGGAGGCTGGCAGGATACTGCTTTGGTTTCTAGTGAAGTTGTAAACCTTTACTGTCTGGTCTGAGTTGCAAACAAAGCAGGTTCAGACTATTAAAGCACCTCATCATTCTCACAGTGCTCATCATCATCAGTGGTCCTTTTGCCTGGGAACTTAATAAATAAAAGCTGCTTGATGGGGTGCAGGTGGCAGACAGAGGAGGGAAGACTTGGATATCTTTGTGGAAGCAGTGACATTGAGTGTTACACGTGTAGCATATATTTTATTAACCCTGAAATAGCCTTGCTCAAGTACTGCTCAATAAACCAACAGTGAGACTGAGAGAGGGTGATGCAGGAAGAGGAGTGTTTAATTTTGTCATGGTTCAGCCACAACCGGCAACTAAGCACCACAGAGCTGCTCACTTACTCTCCCCCAGTGGGATGGGGGAGAGAATCAGAAAGGTAAAAGTGAAAAATCTCATGGATTAAGATAAAAACAGTTTAATAGGTAAAATAAAAACCTCATGCTCAAGCAAAGCAAAACAAGGATTTCATTCACTACTTTCCATCTGCAGGGAGATGCTCAGCCATCTCCAGGAAAGCAGGTCTCCACCACATGTGACAGTTAGGAATACAAACACCATCACCCTGAACTTCCCTCTCTTCCTTCTTCTCCCAGCATTATATGCTGAGTATAACATCATATGTTATGGAACATCCCTTTGGTCAGTTGGGGTCAGCTGTCCCAGCTGTGTCCCCTCCCAACTTCTTGTGCACGCCTAACCTACTCACTGGTGGGGTGGGGTGCAGCAGTAATGAGAACATCTCTGAATTATCAACACATTTTTGAGCATAAATCTGAAATGTAATCCTGTACCAGCTACTATGAAGAAAATTAACTCTATCCCAGTCAAAATTAGGACAAGTCTGAATGGCATGTTCCTAGGCCCCACATCATTTTCTTCATTGTGTCCAGGGTGTTGACTACAAACGAAGCTTTGATGATATGTTCATTTCTAATATGAAAGGACGAGGGTGAAGTTCTGTTGACTTCTGAAGATAAAAATCCTTGAAGGAGGATGAATCAGCCCTCCAAAGTTTCTATCTGAATATCAAAGTGAAACTATCATTGCTTTAGCAGGAGATGCTCCATCTGCATTTGTAGCAGATGGGAGGCAGCTAGAAAATTTTGCAGTAGGGTAAGGTTTCCTAAATTACAGAAGAGTCTGGGGAATCCTTAAAATCTGCTGAGAAGTTTCAGTGAAACTTATTCATAGCCAGGAAAGCCTTGTGTGTTAGTGAGGGAAGATGTTCAGGGAGGTTGTGAATTCTGAATAGTAACATTCAGATGGGAGAAGTGTTATGGGATCATGACTTTGGATCCCAACACAATGGTGTCCCACAGAGAAATCCAAAGTGGCAGCTAGAAAAGCAGACAGTATAATCTCACTTCACCTTTTATTGTTTTTTATGTTTCTCTGTTTGTTTCCAATTTTGCTATCATGTTCCTAAAGCTTTTTTTGGCAAAGATAAATCTCTTATCTTCTTTATGTTTGTCTGCTGTCAGAAGTAATCTCAAGTGAATCTGACAAGCTCAAGGCCCCTCATTTCCCCAGAAACTAGAAAAAGACAACTGACAAAACAAGCTCTCAAAAGAGGCCTCCTTCAAACCTTTCTGATAGGATGTTTGAAGAATGACAAAACCAGGGGAGAAACTTGCACTTTTGTACAATGGCTTTTATAGACAGACAAAACTACTCTTTTCCAAGTAGCCACATCTCTAACCGAAGAAGGATGTCCAGAACCTGAAGTATTAAAATGAGGAAATAATTTAGAACTTTGGAAAAGGAAAACCAGCAAATTATGTGTGTTTCTCAAGCAGAACCAGGACCACAGTACCATGGCCCTGACAGCCAGAGCAGCAACATCCAGGATCAGTATTGCCTTTTGTTTGAAACACAATACCAGTTTTAAGCTTTAAAGTGTGAACAACATTGACTGTCAGAGATAACAGCAAAGATGTGCCTCTGCCCCATATATACCCATATTAAGTCACTCGAGATGAGATGGGAAAGGGAGTCAGTGAGATTTCAGGAATGTGGGGTAGAAGAAGGGTCTTCCTCTTTCTGCATCCCCTCCTACACTCAGTGCACAGCTTGTGTCCACCTTTATGCAGCTGAGGCTTGTCCCTGGGGATTTCAGTTGATGACTGGTCCCACTGGGTGGCACACAGCCACATCCCAGAACAATCTCTTCTGTCATCCAGGAAGCTCAGTCATCTTCTAGGACTCAAGAGCCCCTCACAAACCCTGTGTATGCAGCAGTGCCACTGTGATTCACCTTGTTAAGGAAGGAGGGGAGGGATGAGGATAAGGGACTGTCAGAGGAAGAACCATTTTTTGGAAGACGAGAGATGTGGGCAGATGCTCAATAATTCAAACAGGAACAGGGCTGAGGCTTGCAAATTGGCACAGATTGGTTTGCAAATCTAGTGTTCCTGAGACTATAATAGTGTTGGCACCTTGGGAGGGGATTAATTTCACTAAATGTTTTTATACACAGTGGAGATGACTCAATCTGAGCAAACCATACCAAGCTCCTTGTATGGTCAGAGAAGAGTGTGGTGGTTTGAGACAGGACATAGAGCAAGTCAATAGACTCACTGAAGTTTAGAGAGTGATTTGCCTTCATCTAAAGTATTGATGTGACTCATTCGATCTGTGTTCTGACCATTGGTTAGATCGCTGTTTTTTATAATTGTACCCAGATGACTACCTTGACTATAGACTTCTAAACTGCTGTGTTAGGTTTGGCTGGGATGGAGTTAAGTTTCTGCATAGTAACTTAGATAAGGCTATATTTTGGACTTATGATGAAAACAGTGCTGATAACAGAAGGATGTTTTTGTTATTGCTGAGCAGTTCTTACACAGAGTCAAGGCCTTCACTGCTTCTCACTCCACTCCACCAATGAGTAGGCTGCAGGTACACAAGAAGTTAGGAAAGGACACAGATGGGACAGCTGACCCAAAAAGACCAAAGGGTTATTCCATTCCATATGACATCACACTCAGAAAAAAAATGTTGAGGGAAGAAGGAGAAAGGGGGACAATCTCGGAGTGGTGATGTTTGTCTTCTCAAGTAACCATCAAAGCCCTGCTTTCCTGGAGATGGCTGGACACCTGCCTGCTGATGGGAAGTAGTGAATGAATTCCTTATTTTGCTTTCTGGCAAAACCAGCTTTTTCTTAAATTATTAAACTGCCTTTATGTCAACCCATGAGTTTTTTTCACTTTTACCCTTCCTTTATCTCCCCCATCCAACTAAGGAGGGAGTGAGCAAGCGGCTGCGTGGGACTTAGTTGCTGGCTGGGGTTAAACCACAACTTCAGACAGCTAAAGTTAGAGCAAGTGAACCCTGGCCTTCATCACTGTAGTTTAGTTTGGTTTGGTCTTACATATATTCTCATTACAATATTGTCATTATATTCAACATTGGAAAAAAAAAACAAAAAAACAAACCAGCCATTCTGTGACTTAATAACACATTATAATGAAAATAACTAACAATCTAGTCCACAATTAGTTTTTGATGGGTTTTTATGGGTTCCACGTTAATTTTTTTTATGGTGACTTTGTTGTCATTATTATATTATTATCCTATCTTCATCTACAAGAAGAACCCTGGAGATCTAGCAAGAGAGAGTATAAGGAAAGGAGAAAACAGAAGCCCCACAAGCAAATACAGCCTCCACACAGCTCACAACAGTTTGCAGAACACCTCCCTATCTTACAGTGGGGAAAAATTATTTTCAGCTAGGAAAAAACAGCTAAAAGAAAGCAACAAACCAATAACAGGCACCAAAGTCTGATGCTCCTGACCAGCACACCAACAGAAGACATAACTAATTCTAGTGTTTTTAAATTCTGTACTGAGTGCATTGATTCATGTAAGCACTGCAACATAACCTGTTTAACAGATTTGTTTTTAATTCTCCTTTTCTTAAAACATTAAATCTTCAGATTTCATATTGAACAAAGAAACAGTTTCCTGGTGTGTACTAAGGACACCCTGCCTAGGTATTTGTTTCTGGAAATAACTCCAAGAGCCTTGAGCTCCTTAAAAATGTGTGGACCAGAATAATTTCTCAGGGGTATGAGGATCCCTGATTAAACACCTTTTATTACTGGAGATTTCCAGTCTGTGACCAGCAAGTCTTCAGGCAAACATGAGTTTCCAGGGGTCAAACTATATATGAGAAACCAACAGCTGAAATGATATAAGTGAAGAAAATAAATGGAAATTATTTAGAAATCAGTTTCCAGATGTTAACAGGACACCAGATATTCCAGATAAGCATTTTTTAAAGAGAGAGACAGATAGCTTTTGCTAGCTTTCTTTCTCTCTTCCACCCCCACCACCCCATTTTTTCAGCCATTTTCCAGCAGGAAGATGTTGGACACCAGATATTCCATATAAGCATTTTTTAAAGAGAGAGACAGATAGTTTTTGCTAGCTTTCTTTCTCTTCCCCCACCCCACCCCATTTTTTCAGCCATTTTCCAGCAGGATCAAAATGTCTACAAAAACATGAAAATGTTTTTCAAACCTTGTTTTACTATTATTCTTCAATCCAATTAATTGCTTCTGCTGGGTGACAAAGTTTTATGTGATGTATTACCCCATGATTTTTGTCCTTGGTGTCTTTTCTGTCACATCCTGATCCCCTTCTTACCCTATTACTTCAAATTCTTTTCAATGCTTCATTATGATATGGCTTTTTCTGTGAAATCAAAACCATGTCTGCCCTAGTTTTGCTTTATGCAGTAAAGATTGCACACACACACACAAAAAAGCATATTTCAGTTCACTGACTGACCTGCAAACAAATAAATAATTTCAATTCAAATTGACCAGAAATTAACAATTTTTCATCCCTGTGGGAATGGCTATGTATCCTTATAACCAGGCTAAAGTCAAGACAGGATCAAAATACAAGATAATTCTCTGGATCAGACAAGGGATTTTAATCCGTTTTTCCCACCAAGTTTTACAACCTCTTGTTTTGAAGTAGAGGATTTTCTTACTACATATATGAACTGAGCTGTGCACATAATTTCTTCAGTCAATAGTTCTGAAGAATTTAACCCAGAATCATAAGTAGTCTAACTTTAGAGATCTACTCGATGCATTCCCAAATATGTTGATTTAGAAAACTGAAGATACAGAGCTGGTATTTGAATGCAGTCAGAAAGTCATGAAGTTAATTCCCAAAATGCCACTTGAATTGAACAGCTGTTGATTAACCTAATCAGTTTGTAGGTTTTTTTGTTTTTGTTTTTGTTTTTGTTTTTTTTTTAATTGGAAAGCATGTTGTTTTAATTAAAATAAATTTCAGTTTTGGAAAAATGAAAACAGACTAATTATAAGATAAAAATTAAAAAGTACTTTTATTTCCTATCCATGTAGTTAATTTCCAGAGAATTAAACTGAAGATCTGGCTTAAATTCATTCTCCCATTTCTATCTCCTTCTTCTTTCCACTGCTAAAGATGACAATTTCCTTTCAAGGTGGATATGAGACAACATCTTAACTTGACCATGACGAAGAACCTTGAAGAAGTTTGGGAACAAAGAAATAATTTGACTCAGATATGTGTGACTACAATTTTTCAAAAATAAATAATTGAAGAAATTTTAGTTGATAGTACACCATCCATGTCAAGGAATGCTTAGTGCAATCTTTATCATCTTTGAAAACTGTATCTCAGCTGTTCCTTGTCTGCATGTGTCAAGTGCTCTTACATGAGGTTAATCTCAGCCTTTGCTCTTTTGTATTTCTGGAGGCCAGGGCTGCTGCTGACACTAGAATTTCATCCCACAGCAATTGGTCAGGCAAAAACACCAGAACTGCTGGACATTCAAGAGTTGCTAGATATTCCACTTCACTTTTTGTACTAATGGTATCTGTAAACAGGAGATTCTTTGACAGGGGGCAAAGCACAAGGAGGAATTAAGACATTTCACGAGTCCTAGGCATCTTCTCTGGAAACCTTTTCCTTTGACTTAAACCACAGAGCCCAGTCAAACACTGCAATAATTGTTGAAAGGTGTTCTGGAGTGTTTGAAAGATGTGATCTTTCTCAAAGCCACCACTGAGTTTTGGTACTCTCTACAGCCTGTTATTACTCCAAACCTTTGTCAATGAGAATGGATCTGCAGAACAGGAAGAAAACTTCCAGCCTTCTCATCTGCATACAGAATTTGGTCTTTTCCTGCTTTAGACTGGTAAATGAGAGAGGCGATCTTCAAGTTGAATTGCTCTGAGTTGTGAGTCAGCTCACAGCATAAATACAGCTGGAATATACACAAACTATTCTACTCATTCCAGTGGTGCAATTTCCCATTATGCTAATTAAAGTTTCATCTGAAGAGATGTAAGCTAGTGTTCCTATTCCTACAAAGGGAGTTCTAGTGCAGATGAGGGCTGCCCTCTTCCCACTGAATACATTCAGTCAGGCATTATGGACTGATCCCTTTCTAGGATCTTGCTTTGTTCATGTGAACAGTCTTTTCTCACTTCACTTGAGAGCAGTGGGATTCCCCAAGTGAGTCAAGGCTTGCAGCATTTCCTTTCCAAGATGTGATGTTAGGAGGGAATAAAGCCAGAAGAGAGGGAGATTGCAACTGATATGCTGATACATCTTTGCTACATAGCAGGAAAGGAGCAAATATTTGTCTAGAAAGACATTCCTTGATTCCTGTTATTGTACCAAGTGGATTTGCTCATGGAAGATGACTTTCTTCTTCCAGGTCTGTTTATCATTATATGCATGGGATCAGGCCAACAGTTTTTAATCATTCCTCTGTCATTTCTAACATAGAGATATCAGACTGATTCATGCTGTATGGTCTGTCGTGCCTTTTCAAGACCTACTGCTGCCTTCTTCTTTTCACACTGCCCCTGACAACAGCAGACGTGGGCTTGAGTCTCTTGTTGGCCACTGCCAAGCTTGATGTCTTCCTTGGATTACTTCTGAGGACTGGGTTGTCAACTTGTTCATCACTGTCAGGAAAAGACTCTGCCCCAGTTGTACTTTTCATTCACTGTTTGGGGTAGGGACATAGTCCAGTAGAAACCAAGTAAAAGTTATAACCTTTTCTTTGGGCATCAAAGCAATAATATTTTTGCTTAAGAACTTGGCAAACATCCCATTGACTGAAGTGGGAATATTCAGAGATAAAAGTGTAAGGTGCCACTTCTCCTTTGCCAGGGCAATAACAGATCAAACCTCTGCAAATCAGGAACAAAGAAAGACAGATTCTGCAGAGCAATCCATGGCAGGGACTGCAGGAGGGCTTAGCCTGCTGTGCACATCAAAGTTTCTCTTGTATGACTTGTCTCATTGCAGCTTTAAGAAATTCCTGAGCAAGGGAGCTGCCGTAATAGCAAGTTGTACCACTTTTAAAGCTGCATTTATATCGCTCACACAGCAAGAGCTCTTGTCACATGGAAGCCATCGAATCAAAACACTGACATGGCAAGAGAATAAGGCGAGATAATGAAATGAGAAATTAAGAGCATGAAAAGTAAATGCTGTAGAAAAGCTGACACTTCATAACACTCCAAGTGAATACTTGCCTGTATTTCAAAGTCAACCGATAATAAATTATTTGCTTTTCTTTTATAACAGAAATAGATAAAGGAATCCGTTTGGATAGGAGTAGATTCCACTAGGCTACAATTTACGTATGAATGCTCAATATTTAAAGAAATTACTTCTTTCACTTTGTCAACTGGCATAAATGTATACTAAAGAGGGATTCATTAGAAAAAGGCATGCAATGCATGAGCTCAGCTCAAATAATCCTGATCTTGGCAGGCAGGTGTTTTACATCCTAGCAGGAGATGGCACACTGAGCTGCAGGAGGCTTGGCACATGGGTTGTGTTGTTCTTCTGTGAAAACAGAACAGAAGGATGTCACCTCTCTCCCTTAAAACAAGTTGCAATTTACTGTATGTGTACTCATTGCAGAGACAATCATCCTAATTCACAGGTCTGCAGATGTCCAGAGATTAATGTATCTTAGTTTGCACCCCTGTGAATAAGAGGGGAGCCATGAGGCTTTTCTCCTGCACCCTAACCTCTACAGTTGGCTCCGCAGGCAGCTGCAGAGACCCATCAGCCTCTGATCAGTATCAGTAGAAGTTCCTTGTGCCCCAGAAGAAAGCTGAGAGCCTTGCAGGACAGAGCTGTGTGTGACTGACTACACAGGTGATTTACTGAAATAGACAATTGTTTCCTGTGTCATTGTGGCATGAAAGTTTTGGGAAGATCAGAGGAAAGATCTATAGTAGCACTTATGGCAATTTACTCAGGATTTATATGTACAGATTTAAAAGGATGATCCAAACTTACCTGCCTAACCTGAATAGCTATCTGAAAGTGTGAATGTATACATGTCTTGTTTTGCTGCTTCTCCTGGAAAATTATCTCAGTCTTTCAGTTTCTGCTATTTCACGTATCCAGGTATGTTGTCACCTTTGCCGAGCCAAGAAGCTTGATGTCTCCACTTTGCCTAAAACTGGTTTAACTGATCAGAGTTTACTTTAATTAAGCTAGATTGAAGTAGACATGCCCCTGTGTCCCTGTAAAGGACCCATCTTGGTTCCTAGAAGTTCCTAGGAAGGCCCAGCTCACTAAACATGGTGTGTAGCATCAGCCCTGACCTCAACACTTTCCTTCTCAGTCACAGTAAGGGAAGGATCTGCACCATTTTTAGCAGAAGATATTGGTGGCTAGGGTATTCACTGAGGAAATGGAATACCTTGGTACTTGGCTTTCTCTAGGTGAAGAGTTTGAAACCATACTTTGATTTCCAGGGAATACTGGGTTACAGGCTAAACTGATGCAGGTGTCCTGTTGCTTAACCCATAGAAAGAGGTCCACAATACTTGTGGACTAGTATATTGTGATCCTTTGGAGGGAATTGTTTAGCAGCTTTCTTTTCTATTATTTTTGGTGGTTCATCCAAGCTGTTTTCAAAGGGTGATTTGGATGAGTCAGTGCTCAGGTGCTTAAGTTCGTTTCATCTACTGGATGATGTTCTTGACGCAATATACTCCTATTATTATACACAGTAATAGACAGTACTCGCAAGACTCCTCTATAATTTAATTTTAAGATTACACTTAGTAATGTGGATACTTTAGTTATGTTAGTGAGAAGATCTGATCTTTATGCATTATTTTTATTTGTTGTGGCTTTCTTAAGCTTTGATGAGATATAGCTATATTATTCCAACATCTGAGATTTCTGTAGCTGCCATGCTACATGGAAAGAGGTTGTACCATCTGGATGACACTTTTCAGGTATAGCTATACTACTTCTGAATAAGATGTGACAATGCTAAGCATTATTTCTTTGTTTGTCCATTCAGAACAACTACTAGCTGGCTCCCAAGCTTCAATTAACTTTTTAAAGACCCATCTGCTCTAGTGTAAGATAGCTGAAAGCAGTGGTGTTAGGGTGTACAGAGGCATCAGATTGTACACTCAGAGTAATTCCTGAAATCTGTGAGGACAGTGACTGCTTTCAAAGCTTGTAGGTCCACCAGCACACAAAGGAATGGCAGAGCTATCCCATACCAGTCTGTGTGTCTTGCCACAAGCTACATGGTGTCACTTGACCAACACTCTCTAGGTGTTAGGAAAAGAGTAGGAAAGCAGTTACCTCTCTGGTGGTGGTCAGAAAATGATGAATGCCTTTGGTGCGTGTTCAGGGAGAAGCTTTCATTTATACTGCTGGACACAGAGAAAAAGAGCTCTACTGCAGAAGACTGTGACTTTGGGGAAAATGAGAAGATCAGATGGATGTCATGAAAGCTTTTAATGTTATATGAGAATGTGCTTAGTTCCAGATTAGTGACTCACCTGCTATTTTAGATTCCAACCCAGAAGGAGATTAATTTATGTTCAAGTTCAGCTCAAGTCTATCTAATTCTGGGCAGGTACATTTACCTGATCCTACCAGAGGAGAATTACTATCTTGGGGCCGTTACAAATGCTAAGGGGCATTTCACTTATTTGCATCCTGCAACAAAGAAGGTTTTCCAACTATTCACTGAACCATTTCATGAAAATAAGTTCTTTTGTGGCTTTATGTTCCAGTAAAGATTTTGAAGGGACAGCGGAAGAGGAAGACTCACAGCTCCTTACCACTGATCTGCAGACATTTTTTTTCAGGGAAGATCTTTCCTTCTTCTAGAAGTAGATCATAGTATCATAGAATGTCATGAGTTGGAAAGGACCCACAAAGATCATCAAGTCCAACTCCTGTCCCTGCACAGGACAATCCCAAGATTCAGATCGTGTGTCTGAGGGCACATGTTGTCCAAATGCTTCTGGAATATTGTCAGGCTTGGTGTCATGACCACCTCCCTGAGGAGCCTGTTCCAGTGCTCCACCACCCTCTGGGTGAAGAACCTTTTCCTGATGTCCAACCTAAACCTCCCCTGGTACACCTTCCTGACATTTCCCCTGGTCCTATCATTGGTCATCAGAGAGAAGAGAACAGCACCTGCCCCTCGTATTCCCCTTGTGAGGAAGTTCTAGACCATGATGAGGTATCCTCTCAGTCTACTCTTTTCCAGGCTGAACAAACCAAGTGACTTCAGCCTCTCCTCATACGGCTTCCCCTCTAAACCTTTCACCCATTTAATGGCCCTCCTCTGGACACTCTCTAGTATCTTTATATACTTTTTTTACTGTGGTGCCCAAAACTGCGTGACAGTAGATCTGTTATCACCAAAGCTCTTAAAGACATAGTCATAACTTGAATTCTCCAGAGATGTTCAAAACCCACCTGGATGCTTTCCTGTGCAACCTGCTGTAGAGAAACTGCTTTAGCAGGGGGGTTGGACTAAATGACCTTCCAACCCAGACCATTCTGTGATTCTGTGATTCTGTGAAGTGGGCATGGGTGAGGAGTACATAGTTCAGGCTTTTTTGTCATGACATTGCTGCTGTTGATGTACCATCCAGCTGCTAACAATGTACAATCCACGTTCATTCTGGACAAAAGGAAAGCTCTGCTGTACTGGTATCATCCACCTTTCCCTGCTCCCTAAATTGTCATTTATCACACAGAATCCTGACCACTAGATTATCAGTGGACATGGAAGATATTTTATCTGGAGTAGCAATGTTCCTTGAGTAAACATATCCTAGTCACAAGAAAGGAAAAATCAGAAACAAAATGAATAAACCTGAAAATTTTTATAGCTAATGTGAAAGGCTGTATCGTTTCTTGAATACTGCAGTGACTTCCCAGTCATTCAAATAGCCTGAGTGCTTGACAATAAAACTGGATTGGAAAAGATTAATCTCATGTAACTTTAGCTGCCTGAAAGGAGCAGCTCTGAACTTGGTGCTGAGAAAGTGATCAAAAATGGAAAGAATCAGGTTTTTGAAAACCCCTATTTGCGTTCTCTTTTGAGAAAACATTTACTCTTAGAAAGCATAAAAGCTCTACAGTTAAATAGTGTCAAATAATCAACAGAATAATCAATCAATCAAATAATCAACAAAAAAGCAACAGTAATTGTTTACAGTTGTTTATTTTAGGTCTATGGATCCTGCAAAAATTACAAACTTTTTGTTTTTAAACAGATTCTTGAAGTGTTCATTGCTAGAGCAGTTTTTAGCAGAAGCTCCTCTGATGTTCCTATCCAAGTTCAGACTAGATAGAAGGACGAAATTTTTTACGATGAGAGTCATGAAACGCTGGCACAGGTTGCCCAGAGAGGTGATAGAAACCCCATCCCCGGAAATATTCAAGGTTAGGTTGGACATGACTCTGAAGATGTCCCTGCTCACTGCAGGAGAATTGGACTACATGACTTTTAAAGGTCCCTCCCAAATCAAACCATTCTATGATTCTAAGCTTCTTAATACCAAACACAGGATATTCCAAAATGCCCTACTCCTGGCTAAGCTGAATGTGTGCCTGCAAGATGTGACTGTCAGTCCAGTTTCACCCTGAAACCTTGGGAAGAGACTCATTGAGGAGGTTAATCAAAGAAAGATGACGATACACTAATTGCTAGATGGAAAATAAAGCATTCTCCCTAATGCTTTTAGAAATAGTTGAGATTTACATGGAAACGGGCATTTCTAGTCTGACTCCTGAACTTTAAATGCAAATTGAGCATCTGGAGTGCTTTTTACGTGGACATCTAAATTACAAACAGAAATAATACACTTGAATGTTTTTTACAAAGCCCTTTAATAACCATTATTATAATCTTAAAGTAATAATTATAAAAAGATAGGACTGGACAAGGGGCTGAAGAACAATTTTTTGGCTTTCTCAGTGGTAAGTTTTAAGTTCAGTTCATGCCTCAGTATGTCTTGGGTGAACATAATGGCCTTTTAGGCAGTAACTTCACTGGTGAAGTGTTTGATTATGCAAAAATGGCCACTATTTCTGTCTCCTGCTACTTGCATTTCAGGTTGGTGCATGCCCTAGGTAAAAATAGGTCTGAGACTTCCTATAGAAGTGGCTGTTTTGCAAACTCAGTACAGTAATTTCAAATCTCCTTTGTTGCTTTCACTGTTCTGCACTCCTTTCTGGACCTGGACAACAAAGAAGAGCGATGAATGTGCACAATGGAAAAGCAGAAGTGATGTAATTTAATGGTCAGGAATGGGTTTTAGTGCAGAGATGTGATTAGACATCAATGCTACATTCCACCCTCTTGTTCCAAAACAAACTCAGCAGATGGCCCTGGGGAAAGAAATGTACCTTGTATATCTTTCTGCAATTGCCCACTTTGTCTGTTTAGATGACAGACTCTCTGAAGGATATTTTTATTCTTATCATATGTTTACAATGTACCCAGCATGCAAGGGGCTCTGATCTTCCTCAGGACCTTGAGGCAATCTATTCTCTTGTTCTGTTTGGTTTTCTCTCTCTCTGTTCACTACACAAGGTTCAAAAGAGCAGTTCCAACTGAAGACTAAATTACACTTTGCATCACAGAATTGGAGTTGAATCTGGTGAGGGATGAGAAGAGCAAGCAAGAAAGGCTTCTGAAAGTACATCTTCAGCAAAAGGAAGACCAGGGAAAATGTTGCTGCCAAACTGGGCAGGTCCTCCAGTGACAAAGGGTATGAAAAATGTCAAGGCACTTGATGCCTCCTTCATGTTTACTGGTAAGACTGGTCTTCAGGAATCCCAAGTCCCTGAAACCAGAGGACAAGTCTGGAACAAGGAAGACACTCTCAGTGGAGGAGAATCAGGTCAGGGAACAATGAAAATAAATGGATGAACACAAGTTTGTGGGATCCAGAAGGGCACATTGAAAAGTGCTGAGAGAGCTGGCTAATGTCATTACAATGCCACTCTCAAATATCTTTGAAAGGTCGTGATTCTCAAAGGAGGTTCTTGAGGACTTTGTAGATAATGAAAAATTCATACATGTGGTTCTATACCAGATGGTTACACCACCATTCGGAGGGACCTCAACAAGCTGGAGAGATGGACTGACAGGAATGTCAAGAAGTTCAGTAAGGAAAATGCAATTTCCTACACCCAGGGGAGAATAATCCTAGGTACCAGTACACACTAGGTATCTGCCAGCTGGAAAGCAGCTCCACAGAGAAGGACCTGGGCTTCCTGGTGGACAGTAAGATGCCATGAGCCAAAAATGGCCCTTGCAACCAGAAGGCCACCAGTCTCCTGGACTGAAGCAGGTAAAGAATTGCTAGCAGGTCAAGGGAGGTGATCCTTCCACTCTGCTCAGCACTGGTGAGATACATCTGGTGTACTGCATCCAGTGCTAGATTGCCAGGACAAGAGAGACATGAGCATACTGAGGCAAGTCCAGCAAAAGGTCATAAAGACGACAAAGGGACTGGAGAATGTGCCATGTAAGGAGAAGCTGAGAAAGCTGAGACTGTTTTGCCTGGATAAAGAAGGCCTAGAAAGGCTCCTCCTACCCATGTGTATAAATACTTGACAGGGAGGACTGAAAAAGATGGGACCAGGGTCTTCTGAGCAGTTCACAGTGACAGCACACTAGGCAATGGGCACTAACTGAAAAACAGTAAATTCTATTTAAACGCCCACAAAAATAAACATTTTTTTAGTATGAGGATGGTTGAACACTGGAACAGTTTGACCAAAGACATTGTGGAGTCTCCATCTTTGGTGATATTAAAACCCAACTGGACACAGTCCTCAACAATCTGCTTTGCTGACCTTGCTCTGAGCGGCAGGTTGGACTAGATGGACTAGAGGATCTCCAGAACTACCTGTCCACTTTAATGACTCTGAGATTCCAGGAAAAGGAATAACAGAGGCTGCATGATGCCTTAGTTAGTTAACTCAGGGATCCAAGAACTTTTCCTTTAATGTTTTTCTCATGTCCCTGCACTCACAAATGAAGCTTACGTTTGCTTGGCGATTTGACCACCTGCATCCATTGATAGCTAAGACACAAGAATTTCCATCAAAACACCATTTAAAATCTCCATTTATTCAAGGCATATGGAAATCAAGCTGTGGGACTTTAAGTATAAACATATATACATATATATATATATGTTATAATTACATTTCTTTGTTTTCTGCTTTCTTATATATTTAGCATATGTACTGGTTTGCCAAATAAAGCATAACGCCCCTCTCACTGCTCAGTCTCAGCTACAAATTACCTAAAAAAGACAAAGCATTATTTTAACTGTTTCCCCTGAGAATTACACGTAAAGAATCCTGATAACTTGTTTTTGTTTTTGTTTTTTTTTTTTTTAATTATTCCATTCTTGCTTGTCTGTTTTAGAAGCTGAAAAGTATGACAAGGGATAAAACTGCCAAACTTCCCATCTACTCTGGAGCTTAATGTTCTTTGATGGTTTAGTATATTCTGAATCAGTTAACATGGAGAAATGGTTGGAGGCTGAAAGAGGGCTGAAAGAATGTCTTGCATGTTGCTGTATATCATTTATTACTGTACAGCATTGCCTGCACGAAGAGTTGTTCTCCAAGCCATCTGAACGCTTGTTTACCATGAGGCAAGAGCTGTCCCTATTGTAAAGAAGAAGCAAGAGAGAAACTACATTAAATTCATTCATTCATAGCAGAAAGGAAACAAAGGAAAAAAAAGAATCTATAACCTCCTCTTACCCATGCTTGGAAATAAAGAGCCACTGTTCAGGAATACCTGAAAAGTAGGTACATTGCCCTGGAAAGCTGAGTCAATGTGCTACAAAGCAGAACTGTCTATGAACCTTACTAATGTCAGGAAGAATTCAGTTGTAAAGTACATAGCAATGGATTTTTAAAGGTGGTATTTCTAAAAGCTGCCACTTGCAAAGCATCCAAATTATGAATAACTAATATTCCCTGATCTATTCTATGCATTCAGGTGGACTGCAGGATAAATGAGGATAGGAAGACTAATATAAATGCTGCTGCCAGCTTAAAATACAAGAGTCTGCCTGGATGAGGTGATGGGTGGAGGATATGTAGGAGAAGCCCACAGCAGGTTACCTCCCTGGTGACTAGGCTGCACAGGACGTGCATGTAGCCATGGTTATCCCAGTGCCTGTTCTGGCCACAATTCTTTTGATGCAGCCCAGGATGCGGTTGGCCTTCTGGGCTGCAGATGTGCATTGGTGGTTCATGTCCAGCTTTTCATCTACCACTACGCCCAAGTCCTTTTCATCAGGGCTGTTTTCCAGCACATCATCTCCTAGCCTGTAGTGATAATGAGGATTGTCCCATCCCAGGTGCAGGACCCTGCACTTATTGAACCTCATGAGGTTCACCTGGACCCACTTCTCCAGCCTGTCCAGGTCCCTCTGGATGGCATCCTATCCCTCTGACACACTGACTGCACCACCCAGCTGGGTATTGTCAGCGAACTTGCTGAGGGTGTTATCAATATCCTGCTATCAATATCATTAATTAAGGTATTGAACAGCACTGGTCCCAGTACTGACCCTTGAGGGACACCACTTGTCACTGTCTTCCATCTGGACATTGAGCCATTGACCACTACCCTCTGGATGCAACCAGATGTGAAGAGAGTTTACTGTGAAATAAACTTCAATATTATTTTAAATTTTCTAACTAAATGTTATCACAAGATTCCCAGGTAGGCCTGTCCCAGCATACACTGCCTAAGGTAAATGAAGACTGGAGAAAGTTCTTCCTGACTCAATCTATCTGTATATTATATAGTGAACAGGCCTGAGCTGTCTTCACCTGTGTTAACCAGAGAACTGGAAATGTGGTGACTATGGTCCAGAAAAAAAATAAAGCTGATGGAAATAAGCCTCATTCTTCCACCTTATATGTCCATCTGGTAGTATGCTTCAGGAGAAGAGTTTATTAACTGTGGCACAGTGTTGTACATGCACAGATATTTTGCTGCTAGATTTTGAATGGTAATATGCAAATAGTTTGTAGACTTGACAGGTCAGGCCTTCACTAGCCAAGGAGTCACTCAATTGTTCTTCTTGTGATGCAGAAATCCCCTGCTAATCTCATTAGTTATGTCAGGAATATTATCTCTAGTCTAGCAGCTTGTCCTGGTTTCACTGGGACAGAATCACAGAATCAAATTTCTGTTCAGAAAAGCTGCATTTTTGAGAAGACTGTAGCATCTGATTTGGTGAAAACAAAGTTGATAAGATGCTTTTTTTAGTTTGTGGCTAACCATGGTATGTGAGTTTCCATAGCAATCAAGGTCTTTAGCAGGTTAGAGTTAGCCAAGTGCTAAAGCTAAGAGGAGCAAAAGCCAGGACAATTGACCCAAGCTGGCCAAAAGCAGTATTGCCTACCATAAACATCATACTCACTTTAAATCGAAAAGTTTGCTGGGGATGTCTCTCTTTCTCAATGATCACCAACCCTGGAGGACCTCGCCCATCATTCTCTTCCCTAGGCCTACTCTCCCATTTGTTGTGACCATCATGTTTTTCCTGGAGCTGTGGTGCTTGCAGTGTTTGATATCTAGCACGTACTGCTGGGAGTGTGTAGCTCATGACCACTATATGGGTTGCATATAACTTTGTGTACTTTATATTAATACTAGTATTAATACTAGTTTTTTATTGTTTTATTAAATCTGTTTCAATTTCAACCCATGGATCTTCTTTCCTTTTCCTGATTCCCCTTCTCAGGTGGGGAAGAATCATAGAATCATCTGGAAGAGTCATGGGGTGATAGAACAGCTGGCTAGATGGACTTTGCTCCATTTAGACTCAGCTGAAAGTCTTTGGGGTAAATCAGAGTCTCTCTGGTCCCAGTTCATTTTGTCACCTCTTTCTTCTGCTTCAGAGAAAGACTGAGGGCTTCTGAACACTATGAAAACCTGCCATGGAGTAGGAAGGGGAGATTTTCAGGTTTCTGGGAGTGTCTGAACAAACTCAAGAGAGTAGGTCACTCCCCCATGCTGGACTATCCTTAATCATCTTCAGAGACCTTGAACTCACTGAGAGGGGTCTACATTTCTGGCAGTGAGATTTCAGCACCTTCACCTAAGATTCAGGGACAAGAGAGTTCAAACTAGTCAGAGGCATATGATTAGTGGTGCAACTGCTACAACGGGGAAAACAATGACAATCAAAGAAATGGGCACTCCTAAAAATCCTCCTTGTTCTGCCAGGTACTAGGACTACACAAAATACTGTGAAAATGAACCATACAAAAATGAACATTTACCAGTTTTCACTCCCTTGATCACCCAGAGGAAGTTATTTTTGACATTTCTCTCAATGTTAACATCTTGTAGATTCAGAGCAAATAAATTTGATAGATAGGAAAGCAAATTATTGCAGTGATTCAGTCATGTTGGATGAATCATTTTAGATACTGAATGGGTCATGGAACGGGCTAGAAGGTTAGATGGCTTGTCAAGGTTATTTCCAGCTTAATTTTCTATTTTTCTATAATTTGAAGCATTGGTCAAGTTCATTATTAGTATTTGAAATTCTCACTTTGGTTGCTTTATGGGCTTAACAATATTATTCTCTTTCTGTGTTACCAGCAAGTCCTGACTAATTGGAGATGTCTGGTAGGCTTCATATGATTTATGCATTAACACTTCTTTTCTTCTGCTTTGACTAACAACAGACAGTTTGTAGTCAAGTCTTTCTCACATATGACTTAGTCTCATCCCCTTTTACTGGAATTTCCTTACCAATTCAATCTTCAAGGACACTCTTTTCATTCCTTCTCCCACTGTATTACAACATTCTTAGTATATATGAACTGATTTAGCTCAGGAAGGTGTAAGAAGCTGCAAGGAGAGAGGGAGGGAGGTCTTATGAGTAATGCATTAGGACTAGGTGTTTCACATGTGAAGCTTTGCATATGACCTTCAACAAGATATTAATCTTCCTGCTAACACATTTCTTTCACATCCCCCAAAACCTACTGCCCTACCACATGGAGATTTTGGAATAGATTCTACTCTTCAAGCAAGGAAGATGCAATTATACCCTGGGGGAAAAAAAAAATCTTGAAATTATTTAGTGCTTTTATTGAAGGCTTATTTTTAATCTCTGTTTCTATCACAGTATTTCATGTCCTTTGCCTTTTTGTTCCTGAGCATCTCTCTGTGTTTATTATCTGGATGTCATGCTTTGCTTTGAACTGGTAAGTGAAAAGGCTGCATTTGATGGTTCTTTCCAGATGTGTGCATTTGTCTGCAGCTGGTGAAGTTTTTTCAGGCAAATTATTTCCTCTCCTTCATTCTGTCTCACAATGAGCTACAGTATCACTTTCAGCTCTCAATCTTTAGGAAAAGTGGCACTTCTTTGAATTTCTGACGGCTGTCAGCTTCAGGTAGACGCCAAGAAGATGAACATCAGGAAGTCAGGGAGAAAATAATTTAAAGATATTGAAAATGAGAGACGAGTGAGTGTCAGGAAGTAATTTGTTTTCTCAAGGCATAATAAACCTGCAGGATAAACTTTTATCTCCAGTGATCACAGCAAGGTGGTGGTGATATTTAAGAATAGACAAGCAGATTTCAGTGTAACAGAATATTGCTGGAAGAGCTAAATAAAAAGACATACTTGGCATTACTATCCAGGTCAGATAACAGGCCAGATCGTCAATGAGCAGCAAAGGCAGCAGGAGCTTTGGCAGGTGTAAGTGGAGCTAAAACTGAATATTTATGTGAGCGATTCACTGCATCTTTCTGTTTTGCAAAAGGAACTGCTGAACTCTTAAAGGAAGCCTTCATATACCACAAAGACCTCTATGTACTTTTCCAGTGCTTCCATTAAGAAGTTTCAGGGAAAGTATTAATTCAGTAGGCCTGCAGTGTTTCCTTTGATTTTTGTTAGGCTTGATGAACTTTACTGAATTCAAGATAGGGTTTCCATGGAAACTTTGCCTTTTTTTTCATCACTCTGCTGCTGAAGTACACAACTCCGAGGCAAATCTGCTATGTGGATTACACAAGGACTGAGAACTCTTTTCCTAAATTCATAGAAGCATAGAGTGGTTTGGGTTTGGAGGGCCCTTAAAAGATCATCTAGTCCAATCCCCCTGCTGTTAGCAGGGACATCTTCCTCATCTTCCAACAGTCTTTGAGGGTTGCTCAAAAGCCTCATCCAACCTGACCTTGAACACTACCAAGGATTAGGCATCCACAACTTCTCTGGATAACATATTCCTGTGTCTTGCCATGCTCACTGTAAATTTTTTTCTTGTGTCCCATCTATACCTGCCCTCTTTCAGTTTAAAACTATTGACCCTTGTCCTGTCACTACATGTCTTGGTAATTAGTCTCTCTCCATCAAAAAGTCTTTTCCTTCAAGATCCCCAGGTCAGGGAGGTGTCCTCTATCATGGCTGCTCTTGAGATGGAGAAAAAGACTTCCTCTGGGGCACTGAGCTGTTGTTTTCCAAAGAATTGGGTCATGTTTTTATTGAGTAGGTATAGGGCTCAGGCAGAACATGTGGACTGAAGCCAATTAAAGTGAAAAAGAAGTGGTCCCAGGTCACCTTTGAATCCATAAGCTTTGCTGAGATGACTGAAATATCACTTAGGACATTCAGTATTTACAAGAATTTTCTGCTCTTATCCAAGTTTCCACAAGGCTGATTTTCCCAAACAGTGATTTTACAGGTGACTTTTATCAGTACTGATGTTTCAAAAGAAAAGTATAGCTACGGGGGAATGGGAAAGAAAAAAGAAAAAAAAAAGTTATTTAGGGTCAACTATGTCTATCAACATTCACTTATTCTATTTTCTTTTTAATCCCATTTTTAAATGACTATATTTTTTTTACTCATTGATAAACAGGTTCCCAGTTTTTAGTTGGAGTACGCTGGGTTAGAGAGGTTGCTGTTGACTGGTATCTTAACAGAGTGGAATTAATGATTTTTGGATGCAAGTGAGAAGAAAAGGGGTTTTGAAGACTCTTCTACCCAAGGGATCACTTCATGGGATGAAGTGAGGGTTAGAGGAAATAAGCAAATCAAAGGGAAAATGGTGTTATGATAAGTTTGCAGAGCATTTGCTGATGCAGTAGTCACGTGCAAATTACTAAGTCTATATCTGTGTGAAATGAACTAGAAAACAGTAGGCAAAGCTGTCTCTGACACTAAATCTATTGAGCAACATCTTTATTAGCTGAAAAGATAACCTGTAAGGAAAATGGTTATAACACATAAGCAAAAGCTAGCTGAGTTCTGCGATCTATACAGAGACAAATGGAAGTTTCCCAGTAGAAATTTATTTTAGTTTCTTAAGAAAAATCTCCCTTCATATAAACTTTTTCATTCCATCTCCGGATCTTTCATTTGGCCAAAAACTACTTTCAAGAAGCTTTGTCTTCAACTCCAACAGAGCAGAAAACAAAAGTTGTAAGGGTATAGTATATCTGAAAAGTCAAGATGGTGATTTTGGAATCTAAGATAATAATTAGATTAAAATGTCTAAATATGAGGCAATGCAAGTCAGTGAAGATTGCCCCAAATATTTTTATACTTAGTTCTCATCTTCACTGTGAGGATAAAGAACTAAGAATGTATTTTGCCCATTGGTTAGAAAAGTACTTTGAAATTTATTAGATTATATAATTTATTTCTAAGTATATTTAATACAAATTTACTTTGCCCCTTCAAATTCTAGGTATTTCATAATTTGAATAGGAATTGTGTCTGCTTTGGAACTCTTTCCAGTGTTGTTTGAAACTCTGCTGCAATTAGATTTATAAAAAAATGCTGAGGATCAGATCAGATTGAGCTCCTTGGTCTAACCTGGGTACTTATCTAAGGAACATGGTCATCCAAGGATTCTTCAAGAGTCAGTGAAAGGAAATATTTCCAGTGGACAATAGAGTCCATCTACTAACCTAATCACAGACAGAGCATAAGCTGACCCTGCCTCTGTTAGGGAGGACGAATTCAGGATAGACTTTGAGTGAGGATCAGTGTTTAATGATGTGTTATTCCATGGGGAAAAGCTGATGAGACCATATAAGTCCTCCCAAAAGGGGAAACTCATAGCATTGCATTTGCCATGTAATTCATACATTGTACTGCAAACTGAATGACAATTTTTGTTTGCAAATTTTAAAATTAAAAAAAAGGCTATGATACTTTCTTGAACCAAACATTTTGTTTGAGTAGCAGCACCCATGACTGGCAGGGGGATGATGATAATTCTGTTGCTGTTCATTATAAGTGAGTGTTGGAAGTTTTCTCTATGTCTTCTGAGTACTTTATGATTTAAAAAAGCTATGTTATACTGACTTAAAAAGTTCATTTTGTTATTGGAGATGCTACACTCGGTAGTGTAGAGGAGCACTGTTTAGAGCAAGTAATTTTGGTGAAAACAGAATTCACATTTCCACTGAGGTTATCACATATTATCTTTTAATTCATTTCACTATTTAGACCCATAACAGTTGGTCTTGCAAAGCTGGCATGCTGTTGTTTGTAAGCAAGATGGAAAGAGAGATAAAAAGTGGTCAAAAATAATTTAAGTGAGTTTCACAACTGAATGCTTTGGGCTGTGAAGTTGTGGTTCAAGCTGCAAATGAAAAGTACGTTATTACTAGCTTGGGAAAAGCAGTATAATCATGTCAACACGGTCTGAGCTCTTTTGGTCTAAAATGATTGTCATAATGCATTTAGGAAATTTAACGATGTCGATAAAAGGCACCTTTGCATAGTATATTGCATCTCTGCAGAGGCTTATATCAGCTTACACCATTGCTTGCCTACTGGTCATACCTGCACAGTGGTCACACTTTGTCCCTTTTGACCCATTTGGAACTACAGGTAACTATCATTTCAGATTCAAAGTGTGTCATAAATATGAGACAATTTTGGGAGGGAGAAAAATGCAGCTATAACGCAAGCAAACATGATGATTATTTTTCATTTATATGTACATATAGAAGTCACAATTCTAATGTAATTAGTTAAATTGATGTAAGTATTACTGGTGCATTAAATTTTGTGTCTCTGAAGATTTCAATTTTTTGACACACTGTCCAAAAAGTAATAGTGAAGAAAAAACAGAAAAAGAGACTAAAATCTGTCAGTTGACTCACGCTGATGCCAGAGGCATTTTCCCAAGAGGGTAAAGCTAATAACAGGACCAAAAGACAGCTAAAGGCTTAGCACCACTTTAAATCCCTGCAGAAAATGACATTTCACTGATGGGTAAGTCTCAGAGCAGGCTTTTACACAGTGGGGATTTTCACAAATGTAGAGGTTTTATTCTTCTGTGCTCGCGCAGTGACCTTTGACTAAATGTGTCTTTTCTGGAGCAATCAAGCACCATTAGGAATATAACAGGAAAGATAAAAACCACCTTGAGAACATTTGTTTTTATTGCAAGGTGTCCCATTCCATGCCATTCTGAGGAAATGAAGTCTGAGAGGGATAGCAGTAGTAACAGAACTTTATTGAATCAGCTTTTCCCATTCCCATTTCCTAACAATGAAGTATGAAGCACAAATTTTAACACCTAGACAATTAATTTTGGCATAAATACACAGCTTTAAAAATTAATAGAAAGCTATATAAATTTTCAAAGTGATTTACCAAGCACAATAAATTTTGTCATCTGTCAATTTTTATTCATGCATACCCGCTCTCTCTGCCATTGACTTTTAAACTTTCTACATGCTAAATATACTCATGAACCTACAACAGACTTCAAAGGATTTTACAGTCTGCAAGTTTTGATATTTTTTCTTTTCTTTTTTTTTTGTTGTTATTGTTTAGAGAAATAATTCAACTCTCTGTTTTATTCTGTCTACTTTTATAGACACCTGCAGCCAGTCACCTTGGATACTTGTCTTTTTCATTATTTATCATCAGATGTGTGGCAATGCTTAATGCCAGAAGCAGAGGTAGGTTCTCATTTAGCATTTATATACACAAAATAAGAGAAAATACCTTAATTCTTTTTCAGGGAATACTGTAAATTTCAAGCTAGATTGAACTCCTATGTGATAAAATTAATCTTTATATAGCCCAAGTGTTCTGTAATATTCTTCAGTTTCAGCACTAGGTAAGCATAAATGTTTCAGAGCTCAAATTTTTGCAAACTTCTGCCTTTTTTTTTTTTTTTTTCTGCATTTATTTTAGTTTTGAAAGAAGAGGAATTGGGGGTGTTAATACTCCATGGAGAGGGGTTTTAATACTGGAATCTGTTCTCTCAGAAAGATAGACTGTTAATAGAGGGCATAATGGACTTTACCAAGGAAATTTTATATTTTTTAACTGAACAATAATGTAAAAGCAACAGATAAACTTATAAAAACTAATTCCCCTTGCCACCAAACTGTAACCTAGAAATACAATGTAGAAACCTTTACAGAGGCCATATTTATTGATATTTCCTCACCACAAGTTATGTTTAATATTGTTGAAACTAGATGGGTCTGAGCTCTGATTTGCTCTTTTTGAGAAAAAAAAAAAAATTAGAAGCATCAGCCTTTCTACTGCCTGTTAGAAACTTCTCTGGCAGCCTCAGCTGATGTCTCAATGTTATTTCACAGGACCCTGCTATCAGAAAGAGTAAAAATCCACCTTGATCATATATGCAGCAAGTCCTGTTTGATGAGAATCTGGTATCAAGTGCAGAAAACTAGTAGAAAAGTGATAGTAAGTGACAGGTTTATTGATTTCCTGACCCCAAAACTCTAAAGCAAGTCTGAGAGTATCACAATTGCTAGATGACCCAGTGACTTTTGTGAATTAATGGAGCTTTTTCCTAAAATAGTGGATAATATCACAAAAAATCTTGGTGACTTTGGGTACTCTAGGCTGTGCTTGGAGATAGTGTCTGCTTCCATCCTTGGAGATACCATTTCAAGGTAGATACCAGACAGGTGGCTCAGTAGGGGGACCACATAGGAGTATTCTTCTTATTCTTTCTGAGCCTCTCATGTAGTCTACAGTTCTTTCACGTTGCATTGTACCCATGCATGTGAAGATGAGGTACCCCTGAACACCAGCCAAATCTTTCTATTATGTTTAGGCAGCTGAAAGAAAATGTGAGATGCCAGCATCTACCTTCCAGATGTTTGATGTGTAATATTATTTCCTCAGAATCCAGCTATTCCTTCTCAGTGTCTTGCAGGGAACTAATTCCACCACGATTTTAGATCATTAAGTCAATAAAAGCAGACTACAGGACCTTTCTCTGAAGAAGAGAGAATTTATTCACTTCATCCCGTATCTTGGAACTGCTCAGTTCAACCACTGATAGGCAAATCCTTTGCTCAGCTTTTGTCATTGTAAGGGTTTTCTGCCAAAGATATTTCCCAACAGAAAATTAGTCTTCAAATATCCTCAAATGCAACTTGATGCAGTGAAAATTTTGTCTGTTTGGTGGCAGCTGTCTATTTAACCACAGATATTTCTGAGGAGGGCAACCAGAGAAATATATTCTTTATGGTATCACTTCCCTGTAGTGACTGTAATTATATCAGACCTCAAGGGGCTCCACTATAAATAGTAAGTGATCCTACTACTGGAAAAAGATATTGCCTAAAGGTAGGGAATCTGTATAAAACAGATACATTCCCCTCATAAAGAGCACTCATGTCAAACAAGGGTTCTAATCACAATTAGTGCTAAACAGCTCAGGTCCAACATATATTTTTAAGTCATTAGCTTAAAAAAAGCTGGAGCAGGAAGGAGTAGGTCTTTTAGTCCTGGAGGTAAAGGAAAATTAAACATCCCAGGACATGCTGAGAAGGTGATTCTGGTCTTCATTTACCACTTTCTAGTAACATTTAGGTGTTAAAATTGATTAAAATTCAAGGATGGGGGCTAATGAAGTCTGAACTTGTTATTTCAATAGTGCCACTGAAAAAGACATCTCTACATGGAGTGGGAGAGAGTAATGGATATAAATAGGCACTCCCTTAATGCTTTCAGGCATAAAGCCTTAAGTTTCCACCACCTCCTTCAACTAACCTCAGAAGATGAGACAAAATATAGGAAGCTCTTGAAATTTGGTACTTCCCTGTCAAGCTTCACTGCAACTGCTCTTTGAGGAGAGGAATGAAGGAAAGGGATGACTTTTGCATGTTCTGAGGGATACTAAGACAGGGAGGAGGGATTTCATTCAGATATCCTGGGATCCCAACTAACTCAACTCCATTATCTGTGGTGAATCTGTGATTTTAGAAAACTCATGTGATCTTACTGGGTTGGATTCAGCTTTTGGCCTAACATAACTTTTTATAGAATTTATATTCAATATTTTAAACAGCTTTCATGCAGGTGTTTGTTTTGAAATTATAGCTTGTATATTGAGAAAGACAAATAGAGAACTAAGAAAGCAAAATACAACCCGTTTTTCCAAGTTTTATATATATATATGTGTGTGTGTATATATATATATGTATATATATGTAAATGTGAACAGCTCCCTGAAAGCCAGAGCTTGGATCTAATGCACATTTGTGGTTAGATTTTTCAATCTTCATCATATTTCAGGCAAAATATATTTTGCCAGTTTTGCATGAGATGATGGCAAACACTAGAGCCGGAGCAAGAAAGGAAGGTGCTATTACTGCTTAGTTTTTCCAAGACCTTCATATTCTTAGTGATGTTCAAGAACCCAAATCTTTAGACTTGGGATGTTACAGTCTAGATCAAAATTTTTGTGGAGTCAAGACTTGTCTTACAGCCCCTAGTTGTTTTGCTTTAAGCATATTTGATGATTTCTTATATTTCTATTGATATTAGAACCACATAGGCTAGAAATCTCCTTCAAATGTTGTTTTTATTCTAGCGACAGGCTGTAGATTTTCTGTTAGCAACAGTGGGGAAATAATGAGCAGCTCAAGTCTGACTATATTACAGGTAGCGCCCTTTTATTTCCCTTCAAGAAAACACTGGATTATTTTAGTTCCTCAAAATAAGTCCATGTGAGAGTCAGGTACTGCAGACTTTAAACCAAAAATATTCTTGGTTTCTGTGGGTATAGTCCCTGGTTTGGAGGCTGTAGAAGATCTTCCAGATTGTTCCTCAGCTCTTGAATAATATTCTATGTGGTGTTTTGCCAGACAGATTGTGGACTGTGACTTGTGTCACAATAATAAATGCCAGACATTTCTCATGCAGATAGTGTCTCATGAAAGCTCTTTAACAGGAGAAATGAAAGTCTAAATGTATGGGCACTTTAATCGAGGGCAGGAGTGTTGATCTTTAGCAGAATACAAGGTGACCCTATTTGTCTGATGGAAGTGGAGATTGAAGAGAAGCATAATGCTTTGTCTCTTTTTTTTTCCTTTTCTCCCTTTTTTGATCTGTGTTTTAAGGCTTCACTTCCAAGGCAGAAATGTAATAATTGTGCTTTTTTCACATGATCATGTGCTTGAATATAACCATACTTTCCATTAAGTGGAAGCCATATTCTTCAAATTCCAACAATATGGCAACTTTTAGAAAGATATTGTTTGGCAAGGGTGAAACAGGGGTATTTAAGATTTATTATGAAATGTATTCCCAAAAGATATTTAGTGTTGTAGAATTTTGTTCCAGAGACACCTGAATCTGTGGGGAAAAATAAAATAAAATAAAATAGGACTATTATGATGCTTTCATAGTCTTTGTAGAGAGAAAAACATACAGCTGGAGAAAAAGTGACTACAGATACCATGACAAGTAGATACCACGAAAGGACACCAGGAAGGAATGAATTTTGTAATTACATATTACATTTTGTGATATATGTGATGCCATTTATTGACATGTTCTATTCTATAGTTTATAGTAATTTATTTTTTAGTATAATTTTTTTTTTTTAATCAAGATTCTAGAAATAAGCTCCTGCCTCAGCAAAGTACTGTACACATGTCCAGCTATAGGTACTATAGCCAGTCTAGTGGGATTGTTGTCATGTTTGAGTACAATCCTTTTTCAGAATTTGCAAAATTCTGCTGCGCAATATAGTGGAGTTTAATGGCTTCAGATTCGGTCTGTTGCCAAGTAGTACATAGCCACAGGAAAAAACAGTGCCTAAGATTATAATAGAAGGAAGACATTAAAGGAGGATTCAAGTAGTGAGGAAAAAAAAAAATGTTTCATGCAGACACCAACATAATGATTGCAGTACCTACAAGAATGAATTCCTACCCAGGAGTCATCCAAGTTGTGTTTCAAAGAAAATGTCATTTTTCCTCCTCCCTCAAAGTGGAGCTAGGAAGAGAAAAAACATCCACTTAAAGGAATTTCATAATTAAAAATTATTTTTGCTGCTTGGAAATGGATCAAATCTATTCTATGTCAATAAAATTTCCAAGGAAATGAAATTAAAGAGGAAAAAAAATTGGTTCAATATATTATAACTTTTGGAAATGCTTTTTTAAAACTTAATTTCTTGTGCGCCAAAAAAGCATTTCCAACTGTTTAATTTCCTCTTTCTAAACCGAGTTTTATCTTTCTTTCCTCATTTAAAAATCTTTTAATTTAAATAGAACTGGAAGTGTATGGTGAAAAAAAAATTATGAATAAATGGCCTGACCAACTTCAGAGAACCTCAGTAAGGCTTTTGAAGGTTTCATTCCATTGGAGGAGCTTTGTGTGAGCTCCCTTTAAAGGGTGAACTGAAGAGCTTGGGTGAATAACAATAAATTAGACTTCTGAACCCACATGTTATCATCTTTCCCAGTAGTTTGCAGCTATTTCTTTCAGAACTTAGTCCTTTTAGTCAGATGTCTGTCATTGCAAAATGATATCTAGGCAACTTCACCTTCAAGTTAACCAGAAAGTGAAGCTATTTGGAAAGAAACAAAATGCTAGTTGAAATGCAAGGCATTTCAATGATACTATGTCAGCAAAAATTGGAGGACTGTGAGTGAAAATGTCTTTTCTGCAGTTGGAGATGGCTTGTTGAGGTCTGAGGCACAGACTTATCAACACGGGGCTGCACATGTGGACACGAATCACTTCTACCTTTCTGAGACAAACCAGAAAGAAGTACTGCACTGAGTAGGAGAAAAACATGTTCACATATCTGAGGAACGGGGTGCCATCCAGAGAGATCTGGACAAACTTGAGAAATAAACCCATGTGAACCTTCTGAGGTCAAGTGCAAGGTCCTGTACATGGGTCTAGGCGATTCCTGGTGTCAATACAGGAGATGAAGGCATTGAGAGCAGTCCTGTGGAGAAAGACTTGGAAGTACTGGTAGATTAAAAGCTAGACATGAGCTGTCAATATGGGCTTGCAGCCCAGAAGGCCAACCATATCGTGGGCTGTATCAAAAGCAGCATGGCCAGCAGGTTGAGGGAGGTGATTTTGCCCCTCTACTGCTCTCTGGTGAGACCCCATCTGGGGTCCCCATTTTTCACAAAATATTCTTTGCTACCTCTGTAAAAGTGTTAAGTTTTTTATATTTTTGTGTTTGATTGGTTTTTTAATTCCCCAACAAAAATCACATGCCTCAAACCTTTAGAATTATTCCCCAATTTAATGGATAGATTATTGCATCTCATGGGAGTTACGAAGCAGGTGTCAAAGCAGAAAATATTGACATATCTTGGTGACTTTAAGAAGACCCTTCCCAGTTAGACTGGATGAAATTCAGCCACAGTAGCATCATGACTTCAACATGCTAAAAGGAGAGACATAATCTTTCAGATGAGATGAGAGTGTCCTTGACAGATAAGTGTTACTTTTTATTAGCCTATGAATTGTAAAGGGTAAAGCTGAAATGAGGTAAAAGATAATGTTATTTAACATGCATAACTGAGCCCTTGGGAGCAGTTTGCTGCATCTTGATGTAAAGGTGGAATGAAGTTTATGAATTCTTGCACGTCTGGAAACCTGTACAAGCAATGTGATGCTCAAGTATCATTGACATAAGATAGCGAGTGTAACGAGGAGTGTTTTGAAATAAAGTTGTCTTCATGCACTAGAAAAAGTCTCATATTAGGCAAAATCTGAGTTCAGTATTTAGTTTAAGATTCTGACTTTCAGTAGTAAGATCTTGTTGTAATTTCTTGGATTTGTTGACTATCCATTAAGTAGAGGAAGCATGACACCAGCCATTCAACTCCTGGATGATCAGTGAAGAGAAAAACCAAACATAAACTTATTTTTCTGTAAATTTTTGTTGCTTCCATTAATGAAAACAATATAGATCATAGCAGTCTTCAAAATATGAACTAACAGAACTAGAGAGAGAAAATAACCTCAGGAAAAAACTCTTACACATTCTGAGAGTATGGTATATTTGGCTCTGAGTCCTAAGCAAATTCTTTTTTTGTTTGTTTTCTTCTGTATTTTTATAAAATGGAATTTGTGAGACAGGGAACAATCATCAGAAAAAAAAAAAAAAATCCAGAGCATGGTAGCTCTGCTGCTTTCCTTTCAAACCCAGCTCAAAGCCTATCCAAATGAGGATTTGAAATCAAACCTCCCACAATCTAGATTACACCATGACAAATTCTCTGGAGCAAGACAGTTACATTTTTTGCATCTTATGTTCTGAACTGTATATTGACAGCTACAGAGTAAGTGAGCCGCACCAAAGGTCATCTTGTTTTCCAGTCTAATTTTTGCTTTATTTGATGCAGCAACATTTATTTCTTCTTTTTTCTTTTTTCTTTTTTCTTTCTTCTTTTTTCTTTTTTCCTTTTTTCTTTTCTTTTTCTTTTTTTTTTTTTCTTTTTTGTTTCTTTTTTGTTTTTTTTTTCCCCCTCTCTGTAAAAGTATAATCTTCCTTGGCTCTGGATCTGGAATGGCATCCTCTAAAACAAAATAATGGTATCCTTTCTTCCTCTACAAACTGGACTCCAGTAGGAAAAATCTTCTGTTAGTTAAAAGATTTAAATACTGAAACAGCACCTTAGTACGAGGAAGAGACATTGCTTTAGAGACTAATGGCCTATGAAGCCCAAATGCTGATCTCCTTAGTCAAGGTAATGATAGTTCTAGTTCAAGGAGAGCTGTTCTTTTTATTACCACTGTTAGTGTTAGTGCAGTAATTATTTTATTCATCTCACTATCTCTAGAAAAATTCTGACTAGTTATTAATATCTCAAGATACAGCTAAAACTTTCAACAGCTTCATTTGAAAGGAAAAAAGAGCTTTCAGTTTGCAACTGAGCCTGCTATCCTTTTCTATTTGGGTTTTATTTTCACTAGAAAATGTTAGGTTGCCATGGCAAAGCTCATATCTTCAATTCCCTGTCTCAGTAGGTGTTTTGAAGAGGGGAGGTGGTCAGAACAAGAGGTAATTTGTGCTAACAAATGGTTATATTGCTATAATGTGCTCCTATTTGGCTTATTTTCAAATTCTCCCCAAAAATACCCCAAGGACAAATTTGATATATTTTCAGCACAAACAGCCAAGGGGATGCACAGAATTGTGTAGAAATTAAAGACAGGCGTTAAAAGCCTTGAATTTGATATTCCATCCTTCAAGCCGGTAATAGTAGTAGTAAACATCAACAGATCAAACCCTCAGATCTTCACTAGTCTCTCACTGAGGTTAGGGTAAGAACTCATGCAGGGCACTCAGACATGCCAAATGTTTGAGTCAATTGGTTAAGTGATGTAGCACAGAAAATCTTTTGTGATACTAGGTTCACGTTGAGTCCTTACTGGCAGAAGCTCTGCAGTGAATTATACTTCTAGGGTGACTTCCAGGACATAGCTGAAAAAAGAAAAGCATCAAACAACTTATTTCATACTTAGGAGGAACATCTGGCTAATGATTCAACTTACCTTGCAGAGCTCTACTACTATTAGTTTATAAGCCCTTGAAAGCATGGAATTGTGACATTGAAATTTATGTGTATTTTGATTTCTTCCAATAAAAACTTCCACACTCTTGTTTTGGTATTACTTTCAACACTTTCATTATGACCATGGAAAATGAAGAGGCACCAATCATATAAGCTAATATCTATCCCTTGAGTAACTTCAGGTGGTTTGTAGAGGTGAGACTGGGAACTCTAGTAAAAATTGTAATTGGACATCTCCAGCTCCTGGGATGTCTGTATTTTACTCACTGTTGCAAGTCACAGAATCACAGAATTACCTCAATTGGAAAAGGCCTTTAAGATCATCCAGTCCAATCATTAACCCAACACTGACAAGTCCCCGACTAACCCATGTCCCTCAGCACTATGTCTACATGACTCTTCAGTCCCTCCAGGGATGGGGACTCCACAACTGCCCTTGGCACACCCTTACAATGCCTGAGAAAGTTTTCAGGAAAGAAATTCTTCCTCAGATCCAATCTAAACTGCCTTTGGCACAACTTGAGGCCATTTCCTCTTGTCCTAGGATTTCAAGCAGAAAAATACATTGTGGGAGTTTTCAGACAAGTGGTGCCATTGCTGTGAAGGGACAGCCAAATTCTTAGCAATGTTTATCTGCTGAATTACTCTGCAAGCCAGAGGAGGATCAGAGAATCATTTAGGTTGGAAAGGACATCTGTAATTCTCTAGTCCAACCTTCTGCTGAAACAGGGATGATTTCCAAGTTAAACTTCCTTCCTCATGGCCCAATGCATTGGAATTCAAAAATATTCAGGATAACACGTCTCCCCAGCTCCTGTATGTGTGCTTAACCATTCTTGTTATGAAGATTTTTTTTTTCTGATTTCCAAACAGTGCTGATATTTGTGACCACTTCTTCTTGACCTTTCATGGTGTACCTCTGAAAGGAACCTGGATCTGTCTTCACTGTAAACCCTTTATATGTTTTTTTCAGACTGCTATTAGTTACCCCTTAGACTTCTTTTCTGGCTAAACAAGTTCCTGTCTTTCAGCTTCTCCATGTAACTCAAAATCCCCACTCTTCTCACCATTTTAGTGGAACTCTGTTGGACTTTCTCCAGCTTTTCAATGTCTTCCTTCTAGTGGGACTGCAGCCTCACTGCAGTCAAATGGAGAGGAGTCACCACTGCGCTCAGCCTTCTGACTCTGCTATTGCTGGTGTGGTCCAGTATCTGTTTTTCATTGCTACAGGGGTACACTGCTGACCCATCTGCATCTTGTTCCCCACCAGATACCCACAGGAGAGAAGAAAATCCTACAGCCATCCTCCCTGCCTCTCCTTACAAAATGGTCTGTCCATCATTGTGCTCCAGCAATGTGAGTTTCCTTCAAATCTCTGTAATTCCAATGTCATAGTTCTGCACATACATATAGGTTTCTCATTCCTTCTGTTTGTTTCTCATGATGGATGTATTCAGGTATAGGTATTCAAGATGATACACTTCATCAGGGGAGAGTCAGAGATCATCCTCTGCTGTCTTGTACTTTGCTGGCTTCCTCTCATCCATGCTGTTCTGTCTACCCTACGGTGCTGCTCTCCATACCCCAGCAAACCTAGTTCAAAGCCCTCCTTGCCAGGTTAGCAAGCCTCTTGGCAAAAATGCTCTTGTCTGTCCCTGCTCTTTGAAGTGGTACCAGTTGTCACAGACTTTCAGTTGTTTATGGAAGACTTTTCTGTCTTTTTTTGTTTGTTTTTTTGTTTGTTTGGTTTTTTTTAATCAAACCTCTGTAAAACGCATGTGTAAGTTCAGACAGTGGAGCTGAAGTAGTCATTCATGACTAATGAAGAATTGAGGACTGACCTGCAGGTGACCTCCAAATTGAATATTTTCTCTTCAGATTCAGAATGATTAAACAAATTGGTTTTGTGTCCAATCTCTAGCTTTACTAGAGAATTATTTTCCTGCTGCTCTGTCCAAACCCACAGAGACTAATTTAGATAGCATTAATTGGTAATTTCCCAGATCAAAGCCCTTAATCAAATCAATAAGTATAGTTACTATACAATGTGATGATTATAATTCATAGACATAAAATATTATTTGTCATGTCTACCTTGATAATGACATTAGGGGAATACCAAGACCAATAGGGAACAATGCCTTGATAGTTTAATATGTTGATAATGCAAATTGTTCCTCAAACAATTTGCTTGCTGTGGCGCCGGGGTTCTCCTTGCTGTGGGCTTCCTTTAACTCCAAGATTTATTGGTAGCCTAGACATATATAAATTGCTGTCAAGAGCTTCAGTGATTATTTTTGTAAAAGTTACAATTCCTATGGAGATATTTCAGGAGTGAGTTTATTATTTGTTTGTGGAGAAAAGGGGGGCATTGGAAAGGCTTAACAAGAAATGGTAGTTTATCTTCAAAGTGAGTGGTGTGAAAAGTCACCCAATTTTTCTGGTAGGAGCAGCTGTATTGCTACATGGTTTTCCTATATCAACACAAAATCTTGATTTTTCACTCTTCAAAGGGAAATGTTTAGTCTAAAAGCTGTTGGTTCACTAGTAAGAACTGCTCCTTGATAGAAATGCCAAACAGTTACTGCAAGGAATCCAACTCTAAACCTTTTAGAGGGAAATGACAAGATTCACGGAGAAGGAGGCAAAAAGAGCTTTCGTAGAAAATAGGTGAAAGCCACCACTGCTGGGAAACTTTTTGTACTCTGAACAGGTTATATGGGAAGTTTTGGTTGAGGGCTTGTGTTAGTGAGACCAGCTGTCTCCTTTCCTGCTTATTCTGCCTTTATGATCAGTGAGGGTGTAAGGTAAGGGCAATGTGACCCATGTAATTGTGGATCTTCTGATGTAAGGTGCTGGGAAAGATGTGTGTAGAAAACATTCAAATCTCCTGTCCTGTTCTCCTCTGGCTGATGAGGATGAAGGTCTGTTAGTGGGAAATATATATACACATGTACAAAATGGATCCCTCTTACAGCTAGACTCGAACACAGTCTACCCAGTAGCTGGCCATGGATCCTGGTCTCTCCAGCTGTGTCCCTCACAGACACACACACAGACACAAATATGCCTCCCAGTAAATTGCAAGCCCCCATGGGAGATGATTTGCTAGTGCTCATACCCTCCCTTGTGCACCTGTGCTCACTTCCATTGCTGGCATGGTGGACACATGGACTTATTCTCCAGCTGCTGCACTGAAAGCCCTGTACCCACAAGTGCACACAGAATAGAGAGTCCTTCACCCAGGAAAAGAGTTAGGAAAGGAGATAAATGAGAGGACAGACAAGACTGCGTTGATTAGGTGCAGAATAGGTCCTGACAAGCAAACTGTTTTGATGTTACCTGCATTTTCTCTCTCCTTAGACCTCTATTTTCCCACTATTATTACTTATATTATTATACTTTCCTATTATTACTCCCCAAGCCACCTTTCCCTGCCTTAGGGTGTTCCTCACCTAAACACACTACAATAAGCCTTGTGCAACACAATAATGCTCTTCCCTTGCATCCCATAATGTGTTCTGTACTCCTAAACAGTAACTCTCATGGGTCTGTAAGGTGTCCCAGAGACCCTCTCCCATTGATCCATCAGGTGGCTGTTCACCCAAGACCACAGGACCAGCACCCACCTGCAACAGCCCTGGGAAGACAGGGACAGGGGATCCTGTCTCTGACTGGGGTACTGGGACTGCCTCTCTATTTTTTCCTCTGTTGGGGTTGGGACTTAAAATGGGGAGATGGCTCATGCGATGGGTCTGGGAGTAGCTGGATCAGGGTATTGTTTGAGTTTCTCTATATTATTCCTCTGCTCTCCTTAGTGTGAGCAGAGATGACCTTTTTATCACATAACCTTTTACTTTTTTCTAGATCCAACATAAGCCATAATTCCTAGCTCCTGTATGTTGTTTTCCACCTGTGGATTTCAAAGCCCAGCCAGCAAATGCCTAAACCCAGAAGCCAAAGGAGAGAAAGTGGGTAACCCATCCATGATATGACTCCTTCCTTAGATGCCAGCAAGGAAGTCCACTCACACATTGCATCATCCAGTTATTTATAAATTCATTATCTAGTCTTACATATGTGAACTTGTCAGCGAAATTCCCAGTTTCTTTGGCAAACCTGCACAGGTGGAAGAAAGTGTCTTTTCTGCTTTGTTTCGATTTGTTTGTGGATTCTACATTGGAAAGTGGGATGGGGAGGGGGAGAATCAACAGACCTGTGAAGACCAGCTGCTTGCAACATGCTTCTCTTGCAGCTTTCCGTCAGAAATCTGACAGCTTTAGTTATTGTGATGGAGAAATAATGAGGTGAGAAAAGAGTTGTCAAAGAAAGATCTGTACTCTGCTTCCAAGGAAATAATTGACTTTTTTTGTGCTCTGTGGTTCCTAGAGCCAAGGAGATATCTGTAAGGATCCCAGTTGTAGAAAAAACTCTGTACTTGCCTAAACCAAGGCAATTACCAAAACAAAACAGAAAATAAAAAAAAAAAAAGAAGTAATTGGTCTACAAAAAGGCCTATTACTTATGGTACAATTTATCTAATTAAAGATGGGAGTTAACAGCACTTAGTTGGCTATAGGTGAGCAAGTTGCCTTTATACTTAATGGGAAACAGAGTATTAGTGTATTTTAAGGTTAATTTACCTCATCCTAAAACAAAATCCTGTATTTGACCAGGTGAATTTCCTCCTAAGTACATTACTTGTATTAATCAGCATAGATATATGGTGATAATCCTAAGACCTTCCATGGTAAACTGGCAGATGCAATAGAGGATCACTTCTGCACTAACAACTGGATACAAGAAGGATACCTTAATGTGTCAAAAATGGCACTAAACCCCTATGTGTATGCAATTGAAACGTGCACAAGATCACCGTTGACTGCTACAGAAACTTGGGAAACTGCTTTGCCTATATATATTTCTTTAGTTATCCAGCCTGGCACTGCAAGGACAGATGTCTCAGGACTTGGGATGATCCCTGTGGATGTTTTTTATACCCCAGACATCCATAGGAAGAACCTTAGGGCATCTCACATAACACCAGGTCACCTTTGCTGAGTCAACTGAGTCTCCCTTAGCCAATACAATGATGGATTTTGGAGACTATTTCAGATCACCTGAGGTAGGCAGCAAGGGTGGACTTCAGTGGCCAAAAACTAGTGGTCTAGTGCCAAATCAGAGTTCTTATGTATCCAAGTCATTCCCCTTCACTTGAAAAATATGACCAAAAACTTTTTGGAAGTCCATGACATCCTGGAACCTCAGATGGAGGCTAACCTGGAGCATCTCAAGTCACACTAAAAGCATCCATGACATCCTGGAGCCTCAGATGGAGGCTGGACAGCATAACCTGGAGCATCTCAAGTCACACTAAAAGCATATCCCATTAATTATGTCCCTAGTGATTATTTAGATTATTAGTTGTCTAAACTCAATGGACTATACTAAATGATTAGTTCTCCACTGACTACATCACAAGTTTCTGCAGTGGTACATATTTGCATATCTACATGTACATATCTAAGTTTAAGAATTGTGATACAGAGCTGGATCTAACCCCTGAAAATTAGTTGAGATTAAGCACAACATAGATGACTGGATCAGCATAGTTGCCTACACTTTATATAGCTAAGGATAGTGAAACACTTTAAAGTGTCAGAACCAGGTTTTTAGACAGATTCAACTTAGTAACACAGTCTCTTTATAAATCCGGTTATTTACACATCTTAACTCTGAGATTCTCCCTTGAGCAGATGGAAATGTAATTTTAAAGAAATAAGTCGATACCTTAAATGGTGCTTGGATCTTGAGTCACCCTTCATTGGATTGTTATTGCTCCATGAAATGATGTTGCTGAAGGTAGTTAGACCCACATTTTGAAAGAAGGTCCAACACTTTTTTAGCATTTGCAACACTGGAAGTGCAAGACAGCCACAGTTTTATTTAGTTTGGATCCTCTCCATTTGGCATGCTTCATATGGAATGAAGATACACTTTTCATATACAAATGAAGCACAGCTTTGAACATGCAAGTTTTCCTACATATGTGCCTAAATTTCCTGCATATGCTCCTAAATTTTGCACAAGCATGACTAGCAGAACCAATCCGCCTTCCTTATGCTATGTACACAAACCTGAGACTGCCACTTGAACTCTAAATGATCCCTGATGGAGTATTTACATTTGTGAGACAAGGTGATTGTCAGTATCCTACAAGCCCTATCCACCACCAAGGGATCATGGCCAGTGGAAATAATAAAATGATTTCCTGTTCTCGACCAGCATGATCAGTTCTGACTTGTATCTTCCATTTCCTCTTCTTTTTGTTCCAGCATTGATTTGCCTGGAAGCAGACTCCTTCCTTTCCTCCATCCCTTCTTCAAATATAACATTAAAAAAAAAAAAAAAACCAAACCTAAGGCACAAAGTCAAGAGGCCACTCAGAATTCTGATGCACAGTATCTTTATTGCCATTTTAGTCTGTTATATTTTGAAAAAAAAAAAAAAAAAATATATATATAATTATTGCTTTAGGTGTGTGATAATGAATATATGATAACAAGCTCAAATATTGTTTTGTCATAAAGAATATTCTTTTCATAACTCTTGTCCCCTGTGAGAACTAAATACTTTACCCAAATTACAAATCAGAACATCTGACTTGAACCAGTTGAGAATTCACACATAAAAAAAATTTGTCCCTAAGGCCAGACTGGAGCACATCAATACCTGATTTTCTTTGACTTACTGTGACATGTAACTGTCACTGCAACTGGATTCAGACTCATGAACACTTGAGGAAATTGGTACTAATGCTCTGGCTGAGATTATTGACACAATGAGTTATTTGGTGTCACACCATACCTGGACTTGGCTGTATGAGGAACTATGTTGATCAACAACATACAATCATCAGACACGCCATGAGACAGTTCCTGTCAACTTCTTCCCAGCTAGGACTGGATGTGAACTGATGACATACCTGGGTCTTGCTACCTATCCCTTGGAAAGCCACTTTCATGGACAATTGATGGGACTGCAAGTGACATTTCTATATCCAATTTTGTCTTTTTTGCTCTCCTCACATTTCCTTAGCTTCAGTTTTGGAAAATATTGAATAAGCACAGGAATGAGAGATACCCTTATGTTCCAGCACCCTTCCTAATCACCTGGTAACAGAGCTTTAAGTGATATTACACTGTAATTACATTAGCTTCAGTATTGGATGCTCATTATCATGCCTTAATTGTGCAATAATTTCGATCAATGTGTAATTTCCTTGGTGCTGACTGTTGTGATTGCAAAATAAAAACACAGTTTAGGAGCTGTTGCATGTACATCTGTTTAGTCATTCCTTCATTGTGTATGGTTGTGCACATGCACATGTGTTTGTGTGTGTGTGAGAAAGAGACAGAGTGTGAGCAGTCAGGGAAGCTGCCTGCCAAAATGTTCCCTGCTTGCAGCTGGAGAGAACTGACAATGGAGCCCTAGTTAATCTTGCAGCAGTGGTTTAAGAAGCCACCTCTGTCAATCATCAACCTATGATCAAATCTATCACCTCGATGGCAGTCAGTAGGATGGATACCTGTGTGCCCACACCTCAGCTACTTCAGTGAGAAATTTGATATTTTTGTTTGCTTTCTGCTCATGAGTAGCTGCAGCTCAGAGGTTGAACTTTGAACAGAAGGGCTGTGCTGCAAACCTGTGTTTGGGTACAGAATGACAGAGAAGGGTAGTGCGGAGCTGTTCCAGAAAGATCTGGCAGAGCTTATTTGTCAATACGTGTGGTCTCCCCAGGGAAAACACTCTGTCTATTTGCTATGCTTACATCCAGGCAAAAAAACACTCATAAGTGAAGAGGGGAATGGGTGGTAATGAAGAATAAGCAAGGGTAGACACTGCAATAGGATATACACAGGACATTGGTCTGAAAGGAGGAGAGAGCCAAGCCTGAGAATCAGTCAAGATTTGCTTACACACCTTTAAAAGTGCAACACCAGGTGGATACACTAACTCTCACCTGTTGCAGCTTCTCTACTGTGGTGGTTTAGCTGCAGTCGGCAGTTAAAACCATGAAGTTGCTCACTCATTCCCCCCACTCCAGTGGGTTGGGGAAGAGAATAACAAAAGGGCTAGAGGATCAAAACAAGGACAGGGAGGATTCACTCACCAATTATAGTCATGGGCAAAACAGACTTGAATTTGGGAAGAAAAAATAATTTGATTTGTTACTAGTCAATCAGAGAAGGATAATAAGACATAAAACCACATCTTAAAACACCTTCCCCCCACCCCTCTCTTCTTCCTGGGCTCAAATTACTTTGCTTACATTTTCTCTGCCTCTTCCATGCCAGCAGCACGGGGGAATAGGAGTTGCAGTCAGTTCATCATACATTGTCTCTGCTGCTCCTTCCTCCTCAGGGGGAGGACATGACTCCTAACACTCGCCCCTGATCCAATATGGTGTCCCTTCCATGAGCTACAGTTCTTCATGAACTGCTCTGTGGATCTCTCCTGTGAGCTACAATAGTTCAGCAACAGACTGTTCCAGTGCACGCTTTCCACAGCGTCACAGACTTCTCTGAGTGCAGCCCCCTGCTCCAGCACGATGCCCTCCACAGGCTGGAGACAGATCTCTGCTCCAGTGCACCTCCATCCCCTGCTCTTCCATGAGCACCTCTGAGGTCTTCTGCTCTTCTGTGAGCTCTCGACATAGTTAAAAAGTGCATCTTGAGGCACAGCCTTCCACTCCAACGTGGGGTCTTCCATGGGCTACACATGGGTGTTTGCTTCACCATTAAACTCCACGGGATGCAGAGGGACAGCCTGTTGCCTCACCGTGGGCTGCAGGAGAATCTCTGCTCTGGCACATCTCTCCCTCCACCCTCACTAACCTGGGTGTGTGTAGTTGTCCCTCTCCTCTCCTCTCCTCTCCTCTCCTCTCCTCTCCTCTCCTCTCCTCTCCTCTCCTCTCCTCTCCTCTCCTCATTGTATTTGTTGTTGCTGATGTTCCTGATATCTGATCTCTACAAACAGGTCTTTCCCCTTAAAAATAGATTCACAGAGGTGTTTTCATCATCTCTCATTGGCTCAGCCTGGGCTGGAGGTCGGTCTGTCTTGGAGCCAAGGAAGCTTCTCAAAGCTTCTCACATTGCTGTGGCTCCTTCCCCTGCTACTAAAACACACCCACACACACACCAAACTCAACACATTTACAGAAGGGCCAAAGTATCCACTAAATTACAGAATATTCAGTGGCAACAGAATTTGAATGTAACTTAAAAACCATCCTTTCTCTTAGAACATCACCTCACTAAAGCTCAGATGATGTTTGAGAAAGGAGTACCATCCCTTGATGGAGTGCCATCCCGCTTCCTCTTAAACTAAAGAGTCATCACTGACTTATCAATTCACTTATTAGAGCTGAGAGAAATTCAGAATATCCTTTGTATGAGAAATGTTGATCTGTTTTGAAGAAAATCATCATTCCAAACTGGAATGAATGTTTACAATTAAAGTATAAAATTCTAAAAGGAAATAAGAAAGTTTTGAAAATGAATGGCATTTTTTAAAAATTTCAACTTTGTAACACGATAAATTATATCCTTACGTGTCATGTATTATAATGAGCAACACACATTTCAAAATGAGGAGTAATTACAAAACAAAAACAAACAAATCCTGCAATGAGCTGTTAAAGCTGAAAATATCCCAGCACAGCATTTTCAAACAGCTGTACTGCTAAATTGCCTTTTCCCTTGATATCAAAGAACAGACAGAAAACTCATTCTAGAGAGTTCAACCAGCACAGCCTCAGGTAATGTGCAACCACCAGAGAGAAAATGGGAGAGACATAGTTGTAGAAAACAGGGCAGGCTGTTCAAATGCATGGACTTGAGTCCAGGTTCATATGTATTACTGGGAAGTGACATCCAGCAAAACAAACGGATCCACAAAGGAAACCCTTTTAGAGAGGATGTTACTGCCGTGCATAAAAGTAACAATTGACATTATCCTAACCCAGAAAACAGATCTTTTCTAGGTCTGTATTTACAATGATTGCTTCTCTATTGAAGGGACTTTATCTTTAGATGTCAGATGTAGCTTTGCACCTTTATAAGTTAGGATAAGCCCCATGTCAGATTCGCTGTTACAATGGTCCCGCTTACTACAGGGCAAGAGTCTGAACATTTTCCATCACTCCAGAGTACTAGATGGATGTTTCTTAGACACCACACCTTTACTCTTGTCATGATGGTTTGTTCATACACCCATGCTCTAGAAAAAAAACCAACTGTGTGAACAACTTAGTGGACAACACTGAACCAAATAAATGAGGGAGAATTAAAAATGCTAACAACTGGAGTGAAATTTCATTTTTTGCAAAGACATCAGAGTTGAAATAGCTTATATCAAATACTGAAAGGAAGGAAAATAAAATCTTTCATCTCTATTGTTTCACTTGGCAGGACTTTAGTTTTCAGTATGGGCTAATGTGACAGGGAATCAATGTAACGACTTCCTGGAAGATCATTTTCTTTACAACAACAACAACAAAAAAGAGGAATGTACAAAGAATGAAGGCTAAATTTTGCACAAAGACTGTTTGATTCATGTACTGCACAGGTTATATTCTTTCATCTCTTCCTTAAAATCCTGACCCCTTTCAGCTCTTGTAACTCTGTCTTCTCACAGCTCTCTTAATAATTTTCCAGTCTACCTTTGATGATTTCATCATCTGTCTTTCAGGTGTTCACCTAAGTCTCCAAGGAGGTTCACAGGATTCATCCTTCTGCTCCT
>NW_010312764.1:80289-110236 GCF_000700745.2 Antrostomus carolinensis
AAAAAATATATAAAAATTAGTTGACACTGATGATTCAACATATCATCCCCACTGTTCTGGGTCTGTTTCAACACAACAGTGTCCCACAGCTCAGCCCATCCTCAGCTCAATGCATCCTTGACATTTCCCTTTTAATTTCCAGTAAGGATATTAACATTGTCAATCTCAGTTCTTGATTTACTTTTTTTTCCACTAAGGTGTTATGAATTCCTTCTACTATTGACAAAATAACATTATAATTATCCAAGCCAACAAATTCATTAATTGGGTTCAGATTAATTTTCTAGGGTAACAAACAACAGGAAAATCTCATTATTAATTATTTTGTTGTACGTTTATGATCAGTTTTCCTTTGTGCCTATATATATTTTTTTTATTATTATTTATTTTTTTTTTTTTTTGCCTAGGAACATCTTGCCCATTATAAACAGATCTCAGGAGAAAAAAATTCTGTTATTTTGTAAAGGTGCAATTTCCAAAGTTTCTGTAGGAAACTAAAATTTCAGTATAAAAGTGATCAAGTGGATAATTTCACTGTTTCTTTTCACTTTGAAGGAATTAATCTGAACTATTACGTGTGATTTCTGTATTATGTTTAACAGAATTGCAATGCTGTATTTATATATTGCAATGAGAGTAATGTACACTAGTGTATTATGACCACATCAGAAGGGTTAACTTCTTTCTGCCCAGATGAAAGGAAAAATGATCTACCATTATCTCGTCATACATTTTCATATTTCCAAATCACTCTCCACCTGCCATTATGATTTTGTCCATATTGTTAGTACTTTGCCTGCACATTCTGATGACCAGCCAGGACAAATGGAAAGGTCTTGGAGTTCCTTACAGTATGAAAATTCAGTTTTATGACTACATTAAATTACAGTCTTTGACCTAACTTTCTGAAACTTTGTCCTCTCAGCTTTCCTTAGAACCTCTGCCTACAATATCTTTATGGCTCATTGCTCTGATTTCCTAACTCCTCTAATGGGAGTTATGAAGGACCTCTATGTTGGCTCCATCTGCAGCCCATCAAAAATTCAGTTTTCCTCATTATCTCTAAGGATATTAGAGTTTAGGACTTTTTTTTTAAACTTACCTGTTGTATTAACTCATTATGACAAGAGCTGCAACATCTCTCCTGATTGTCTTCCCACCATCTCTGTCTCTATTTCACCTTCATTTTTTCTTTCTCTCCAGCCATAGAGTTGTGTTTAGGTTTAGAATAGTTGTGTTTTGGTTTCAGTGTGGGATTTGTTACAAGAAGAATATTGTTAAGATACTAATGTTATTAGTTGCTACTCATCCAAGGTCATAGTGGTTTTTGTTAGTTTGCAAGTGCAAAGGAATGGGAGGGGTGAAGCATAGTAATTAGCAAAACTCAAACCTGGCATTTGGATGTGCCAATGAGATATTCTATATCAATCATATCATATCGTATCGTATCGTATCATATCATATCATATCATATCATATCATATCATATCATATCATATCATATCATATCATATCATATCATATCATATCATGTTCAGTATATTAACCAGGGCTGACTGGAGAACTAGCTTGTTCTCCTGGGGATCGCTCAGGATGTCTCCTCCAGGATTGCAGTTTCAGGACTCTCTCTGCTCCAGGATCACTGGCTGGGGACAGGCAGGGCATCGGTCAGCAGGTGGTGAGCAATTGCACTGTGCATAACTCATTTGTATATTCTATTTTTACTGTTATTTTTATTTTAATTTTATTTCAATTAGTAAATTGTTTTTATCTCAACCCATGAGTTTTCTTACTTTAACTCTTCTGTTTCTTATCTCTCTTCCCTGGGGGTGGGGAGAGTGAGAGAATGACTGTGTTTGGCTGCAAACCAAAGGACTGACACCACCACAGATTCTCACTCAAATGTTGACAAAAATCTCCCAGACTACATTTGAGGTCTCTGAAATCTCAGACTTTTGCCTTTAGACATTTAGTAGGGCATGGATAAATAATAAAAATCTCACATCCACCAAGAAAATAAAAGCATATGACTGGGATCATATTTTGAGGTAGTCTTTAATTATGTGATCATATTAACCCTCTGACTCATACTATATTGTGTGCACAGAACATAGTGATAATTTAGAAAGAAGAGAGCCAATTTATAGTTTTTGTTTTCCTGTTCAGAGACTGACACCGAGTTTATCCTTGAACCTTGCTCAACCCTGTTCTAAAGATAAAACTGAAAATACAAGCTTGGGCTCTTCTCTTATGCTCATTACATTATTATGTTAATTCATTATGTCTTCTGAGAGTTTTGCAAACACTTAGGAGCTAATTTTCAAAAATGTTAATATTTTTGAGATCATACTATTTTGAGAGATATCTGATGCACAAAATTAAAGCCAAATATTTCCTCTAATTTTTGGGTGCTAAATACAAGTTCTCCGGTTGTGACAATAACTGTAGCTAGTAACTTAAAGGATTCTCAACACAGTCTTACTGTGCCCCAATGATAAAAGAGTTGATTCCTCTCTGATTTGTAGGAGTAACATATAGACCTGTGACCAGAACCACAGGTCAAGGACAAGGACATGTCCCTTTCAGTGAAGATGCCTTCCAGAAGCTGGAAGCTCTCTGATATGCAGAAGATATGGGGTTATCTCCATGAATCTCACATGCAATGGGAAGGTTTTATTCTACTGGAAGTGAAAAATAGTCAAAAATTTGCTAAAAAGTTTGTTCCCATCTTTCCCCTTTAAGTATTGTAAGGCTGCAGTAAGGTATCACAGAATCACAGAATTTTTGAGGTTGGAAGGGGCATCTGAAGGTCATCTAGTCCAACCACCCTGCTCAAGCAGGAACGCCTAGAGCACATGAACTAGGATTTTGTCCAGATGCTTTTTTAATACGTCCAGGAAGGGAGATTCTACAACCTCTCTGGGCAACCTGTTCCAGTGTTCAGTCACCCTCATAGTAAAGAAGTTCTTCCTTATGTTCGGGTGGAACTTATTATGCTGCAGTTTATGCCCATTGCCTCTCACTAATGAGAAGAGTCTGACCCCATCCTCTAGACACTCTTCCTTTAGATATTTATAAACATTAATCAAATCCCCTCTGAGTCATCTTTTCTCCAGGCTGAACAGACCCAGCTCCCTCAGCCTTTCCTCACATGAAAGATGCTCCAGTCCTTTAATAATCTTAGCTGCACTTCACTGGACATGCTCCAGGAGTTCCATGTCCTTCCCATACCGGAGAGCCCAGAACTGGGCACAATACTCCAGATGGAGCATCACCAGGGCTGAGTAGAGGAGGAGGATCACCTCTCTCGACCTGCTGGCAGCACTCTTCCTAATACAACCCAGGATACCATCAGCCTTCCTGGCCACAAGAGCACACTGCTGGCTTGTATTTAACTTGTTGTCCACCAGGACTCCCAGGTCCTTCTCTGCAGGCTGCTTTTCAGGAGGTCAGCTCCCAACCTGTACTGGTACCTGGGGTTATTCCTCCCCTGGTGCAGGACCCTGAACTTTCCCTTGTTGAACCTCATGAGGTTCCTCTCTGCCCATATCTCCAGCCTGTCGAGGTCTGTCTGAATGGCAACACAGCTGTCTGGTGTATCCGACACTTCTCCCAGTTTAGTATCATTAGCAAATTTGCTGAGGAGACACTCTGTTCCTTCATCTAAGCCATTGATGAATAGGTTGAACAACACTGGAGCCAGTCCTGACCCCTGGGGGACAGCACTAGATATAGGCCTCCAACTTGATTACACACCACCAATGATAATCCTCTGAGCTCTGCCATTCAGCCAGTCCTGAATCCACCTCACCGTCAAATCATCAAGTCCACACTTCTTGAATTTGCCAATGAGGAAGTAATGTGAGTAGGTATAAAAAGCCTTGCTCAAGTCCAAGTATTGGACTGCCCTGCCCTCATCTATCCAGACAGTTTTCCTGCCATAGAAGGCAATTAGGTTAGTTAAGCATGATTTCCCTTTGGTGAATCCATGCTGACTTCCCCTGATGACCTTCTAGTCTTTCACATGCTTAGAGATGGCCTCCAGGATGAGCTGTTCCATTACCTTTCCAGGGATTGAGGTAAGGCTGACTGGCCCGTAGCTCCCTGGGTCCTCCTTCTTACCGTGCTTGAAGACAGGGTCTACATTTGCCTTCTTCCAGTCTTCAGGAACCTCTCCTGATTGCCATGACCTCTCAAAGATGATGGCGAGTGGTCTAGCAATGATGTCAGCCAGCTTTCTCAGCACACATGGGTGCATCCCATCAGGGCCCATGGACTTGTGGGTGTTAAGGTTGCATAGTTGATCTCTAACCCAATATTCATCGACAAAGGGAAGGTCTTCCTTTTTCCAGACTCTCTAACTGGTCTCTTGGGTTGGGAATTCCTGAGGGGTGGCCTTGGTAGTGAAGACTGAAGCAAAGAAGACATTCAGTAACTCTGCATTCTCTGTGTCATCTCTTACTAGGTACCCTGCCTCATTCAGTAATGGCTCCATGTTTTCCCTGGCCTTCCTTTTGTTATTGGGGTATTTGAAGAAGCTCTTCTTGTTGTCTCTGACCTCCCTTGCCTGATCTAGTTCCAATTGGGCATTGGACTTCCTCATCAGGTATCCCCAGATCCTTCTTTTCTCCAGGCTGAATGACCCCAACTCTCTCAGCCTTTCTTCATAGGAGAGGTGTTCCATACTTCTGACAATTTTTGTGGACTCACTCCAACAGGTCCATGTTTTTCTTGTGCCAAGAGCTTCAGAGCTGGACACAGTACTCCAGCTGGAGTCTCACCAGGATAGAGTAGAGGGGCAGAATCCCTTCCCTCGACCTGCTGGACACACTTCTCTTGATGAAGCCCAGGATGCCGTTGGCCTTCTGGATTGCAAGTGTACATTGCTGATTTATGTCGAGCTTCTCATCCACCAGTACACCCAAGTCCTTCTCCACAGGACTGCTCTCAATGCCTTCGTCTCCCAGCCTGTACTGATACCAGGGATTGCCCTGACCAAGGTGCAGGACCTTGCACTTGGCCTTGTTGAAGTTCCTGAAGTTCTCATGGGCCCTCTTCTTGAGTTTTTCCAGGTGCCTCTGGATGGCATCCCATCCCTCAAGCATGTCAACTGCTTGAGGGTGCACTTCATCCTACTGTCCATGTCACTGATAAAGTTTTTAAACAGTACTGCTCCCAATATGAACCACTGAGGGACACCACTTGCCACCGATCTCCATCCAGAGACTGAGCCATTGACGACTACCTTCTGGATGCGACCATCCAACCAATTCCTCATCCACTGAACAGTCTATCTGTTGATTCATATCTCTCCAATTTAGAGAGAAGGATGTTGTGGGGGACCATGTCAAAGGCCTTACAGAAGTCCACATATATGCTATCTGTAGTTCTTCCCTTGTCCACTGATGAAGTCACTGCATCATAGAAGGCCACTAGGCTGGTCAGGTAGGACTTGCCCTTGGACCCAGGCACATCACTAATTCAACCATTTACAAATCCAGAGCTCCACGTTTTATTCTTTCAAATCACAATTTGAAGAATACTCTAAGGAGGAAGTCCCAGAGAAAAGTTTTAATTTTTTTTTCTGCCTTTCATTTGGTTTTCTCTGGAGGAGACTCCCATTATTTTTTCTCTACAACTGGTAACTCCAGAGGAAATTTTCCAAAGCTTCAGTGTTATTCTGCAACTCCTCAAGAGAGCTGAATGACTTCATACAGTTCCAGTCTTTTGTTATCAGGAGTGTAATGGTTCTGCTGTGGTTAATTGCAATAACTGATGAAAATAGACAATTTGCAGCTTCTTGAGAGAACAATAGAAGGAATGAAAAGACTAATGACAACAACCAAGTTTTGTGGCCCAGGGAAAAGAGGATGACATCATTTTCCCATATTCAAAGTTGGACAACTTTAATCCAATTTTCTTCCTTTCATCATCAGCAAATAATTCGGATGTTTCCCATCCCCTAATTGTGCCTTTGTTTCCATGATGAGGGGAAATCATTACTGTGATGATCTGTTGGCTAAATTCTCCCCACATCTGCAGAATGTTTCACCAAATAACCCATTTGCAGGCTAATGAATTAGAAGAATTTTTGATTCTTGAGATGGAGGCTATATCAGGAGGTTATGAAACATCATGTTTCAGAAAGTAGCTTGGATTGGGCAAGGAGAAAGATTTTATAGATCCTACTAGAATCTGGGTAAATGACAGGTAGTCTTCTTCTGTCAGTCTCGGTGGAAAGATCACCTGCTTTTAGGATTATGAGACCTTTTTCTTCCAGTGTTCACAACAGACCATTGCACTATTCCCTGTTTGACACAAAAGCCCTGTGGATCTCACCTAACTGTCACTCTGTTAAGGTAGAGAGCTACTCTCAACAACTCTTTCAACAGGCAGCATAAGCAACATACCTCAACAATGTCTGCACTGGTAGCCACCAAAGAAACAGACCTCTGCAGGCTTAATTTCCTTCACCGAGGCTTACACATACAATAGCCTTCCATTTATCTACTCTGGGACAAAAAAGAGCTGTCTCAAAGTCAAATTTTGGTGAGTTGAACCCTTCATCTCTTGCTTTCTGTTGTCAAAGCTGCTGGAGAGCCCCAGGAGGCCACAAAGTGCCAAAACCAGGAATAAGACTTGGGAAACTTGCTGACAGATTGGTCTTTAGGGTGTTGAAGCCAGTCACATCTACCTGACCCAGGCCACAAGAAAGGGAACATGGAGCTACACTAAGGCAGTGGCCATCCAGAGGACATGCTGAGGGTTTACAGCCTGGTTGATGGGTGAAACAGGTCTTCACTGTAGTAAGGAAATGTGCTTTATGGAGGTACAGTGGACACAAGCAAATGAAAGCCCCTGGCAGCTCTCTGATCCTTTCCTGGACAATGTAGGGATTACACATTTGATCAAAGCTTCTTTTACAATTTAGCAACAAAGCAACTCCTTTGAGTATGTGAAATGGTTGTTGGCCAAGTCAGAGCTTCAGTGAGAAATTCCTTTTCAATCTTAATCTTATCTATCCATAAGCATGTCCTCATTGCAATCTGTATTGTAGTCTGAAAATAAATCACTAAGCATGTGTGCACCATTACGTTAAATTGGAGGGACCAGGTCATTCTCTGGACCAGAGAGATATAGGGATAAAAAAACACAAAGTCCTCTCTGAGCTTGCTTAACGCAGACAGAATTTGGTCCCTCTTTTAAATTCTTTTCAAACTTGAATCAAAACTCATCATGGTTAAAAAACAAGGAAGTAAACAAACCTTCTGTGCATGGTATTGTTCTATATTCTCTTTTGAGTGGCAGGTGGGTTTGAAGTCATAATAACAAGAATTAAGAGTTCAGAGAGGCAAACATTTAAAAGCATGGGCTCCATCTCTTCATGCCTTTCATTTGTTCTTTAGCCCTGGGATATAAAGGAGTTTTATCTGACAGACTACTGCATGTGGCTTTGCAGCTGGGGTTACACATACTAATCTTACCTTCTGATATTCTCTACAGGATATTGCAAATATTTCCTTCTAGGTTTTTAATATACTGGAATATCTTGTATATGATTTTTTTTTTTATTTTTTTTTTACTCCTTTTTATAGACCTTGGGTATGTGTTCTCTCATCTCAGAGACTTGGATTGACATTTCAGCCAGGAGGGAAAAGTCATGGGAAGTCATTCATTTCACAACAGGGAAAACTATTTTCCTACTGTTTTAAATTTGTGAGACTGTTTTCAAGAAATATCCTAACTGACCTCCAGTTTTTCAGGCAGCAACAATTGTTTTTAGGCATGCCTGATCTCAGATTTACATCTTCATCAGGAGTTGAACCCAGATGCTTCTCTACTGAATCACTGCCATAGAACTGAGAGCTACCTTGCTTCTCTAGCTAATAGGCTGTTTGATTGATCATTAGAAGTAAACATGCTATTCACTCAGATTATCTGCACTCTAAATAGATCCATCCTGTTAAATCTGTGAGTGTTTACCTTTGAATTTAGAAATGGCAACATTAAGATCCTAGTTAGCAAGTTTTATAACAGAAAAGCAGAGGTAGATTTCAAGTTTTAATTCAACCTGGAAGAGAAGATGATTTTCTTTATAAGAGTCCTGCTTAAAAAAATATTGCAATTTGTGTATTCCTGCATTTAGAAAAAAAATGAACTGAATATGTGAAATAACATAACACACAGAAATATGAATTTGATGGTATCCTGGGGTGAATTACAAAGAGCATGGCCAGGAGGTTGAGGGAGGTTCTCCTCCCCCTCTACTCTGTCCTGGTGAGGCCACGTCTGGAGTATTGTGTCCAGTTCTGGGCTCCCCAGCTCAAGAAGACAGGAATCATCTAGAGAGAGTCCAGTGGAGGCCACAAAAATGATAAGGGTCCTGGAGCATCTCCCGTATAAGGAAAAGCTGAGAGAGCTGGGACTCTTCAACCTGGAGAAGAGAAGACTGAGAAGGGATCTTATCAATGTCTATAAATACCTGAAGTGTGGGGGCCAAATGGATGGGGCAGGGCTCTTTTCAGTTGGTGCCCAGTGACAGGATAACGGCAATGGACAAAAACTGAAACACCAAAAGTTCCAGACAAACTTAAGCAAAAACTCCTTCACTATAAGGGTGATGGAGCACTGGAATAGGCTTTACAGAGAGGTTGTGAAGTCTCCATCTCTGGAGATGTTCAAAACCCACCTGGACGTTTTCCTGCGCAACCCGTTGTAGGGAACCTGCTTTAGCAAGTGGGTTGGACTAGATGATCTCCTGAGGCCCCTTCCAACCCCTATGATTCTGTGATTCTGTGATTCTATTTATGCCCAGTAGATCTCAGCAATGACAGGAACACTTTAAGCATACAGAATTTTGATGCAGCAATGCCCATGTTGGAGTGTTTTACTCTAGAACCATTAGTAGCATGAAAAACATGATCCCATCTCCCAGTTTGTAAGGCTTGATAAATCTCCATATCTCGAATCAGCTCTACATGTGGCTGACAGGGACTTAAATAGAGGCTTAACTGGGTGATGGGATGAATTCCAGCCTGAGAAGGATGCATATCCAACATGCACCTCAGAACTTCTTTTTTCCCCTCCTTTTTCAGAACACCAGGTAACACCATCACAAGTCTCACTGCATGTAGTGTGCATGCTGCCAAACAATGTCAGATCTACTCAGGATGTCTGGAGATAGTTCTGTCTCAGAAAATCTGTCTCAAATGGAGTTGCTCAGCTTAAATTTTTTCTATGGAAAAGTCTGAATGAGTTTAGACTCTTTTTTTTTCCTACTTGAAAAGAAAAAATTGGAAAATACATGATTAGTGAGGCACGTGACAGACATTTATGAACTTATGAGTGACGGAAAGAGTACGATCAGGACATAATTATTCACTGTCTTACACATTGCAAGAATTAGAGGTTGACCAGTGAAACAATCAGATCAAGCAAAGAGAAATAATTTCTCAGGCAGCAGGCAAGTGATATATGCATCTCTTTCCCATAGAATACTTAAAGTCCAAAAAAACCAAACCAAAACAAAAAACCTTGTAAGGGAACGAAGAAACTCAAAACAGATTGTTACTAAACTGAAATCTCCATGTGACTTGTAAGTGGAGTGATCTGCCAGAAGATGGGAGGAAGAACTACTCTGTTATTTTCCTGTTTACTATATGTTTTATCAAAACATCCTGTATTACCTTTTGTTGGTAAAGGTATGCTGTCTGGCTAGAACATTAGTCCATTAAATACTTACATTTTCTAAGGTAATTAATTTTGCCCCATGTGAGGTTCACATCCTGCCAGGGGCAGAGCCCTCTCAGTTTCTGACAGAGGTCTTCAGTAGATGCTGATGGGAAATGTAGGACCACTGAGCAACTGTAAACAACTATGACACTGAGAGATAGGGGTGAAGAGGCCACACTTTCATTTCCATGACTAAAACACATGAAAAATATTCCAAAGCATAAAAGAGTGGGAAAGAAATGAGGCTGAGGAAAACGAAGCTATAATTCCTCAATCACTAGAAGCTAAATCACAATCATTACCATTAATTAGCAGTACTTAAGAGACTTTGCAATGAATCATCCTGTCAGTAGCTTTAGTGGACTGAATGGCTGAATGGTAACAGATTTTAAATCTGAGCATCTCCACCTGTTCTGCAGTTGTTCCTTGCAGGCTGCAGCTTCTGGCAGCGTCCCTTTGCTGTGGATAAACAGCAGCATTCTCCCTTCAGAGCCATCAATCCCAGGTCTTTTAAGCAGCATTACATTAATTTTAAATTAAAAAAAAAAAAAGAAGTCTATGAACTAAATCATAAAAAACAACACAGGGCAAATCAATGTTTGGGAATGAGCTGATTAAGTCAGGAGAGAAGAGGCTTTGTGTATGTGTAGCCACAACTGGAAAAATGCACACACACAAATGCACACAGACAAATAAATTTGAATTGTTTAAGGAATTAGAGTGTAAAGAAATTATATTTTATAGTACACCAAACTGCCAAACACGCCATAACCCTGTGAAAACCACTTACGCTTTAATGGCTGAAAGGAATAAAACTGACAAAAGAATAAATTCCCTGTGCACTCTGACATCAGAATAAATTTCTTTTGGAAATAGTGTTGTTTTCCTCATTGACTTTGAAAAGACCACTGAATGGGATGACTTTAAAGGTATCTGAGCTTGGTTTGGTAGTACAGTATATCTTGGATTAATGAAGACTGGAGAGATAATTTCTAGTGAGAGTTTAGCAGCTGAGGATAATAAGTGAAGAAAAAAATGCTGTCACCATTGATGGAACAAGTGGGATACCTGGTGCGGGGAATTTTGGTTCTCAGGTGCCTGAGGTAAAATCTATGCATTTAAGAGCAGGAAAATATGCAGATCTTAGTGGCAAAAAGGAACATGCTGTTTATTGAGTTCAATCTCCTTCACCCAATGGAAATCATGCCGTGGATGCTGGATCCCAGAAAATTTACTGGGAATGAATTTCCCCCAAATGCCAAAATTGCACCCCCAAATGCCATAAGACATAAAGCAGCCAACCCAATTCACTGTAATAAGCTGAACTCGATCCACTTAAATATTGTAAAAGACCAAAATCTATATAAATAACAAGGTGCCTAAGGAAGCAAGTGGGAGAGACTGAGGATATTGCTTTTGAAGTTTCATTTTCAATAACTAGAGATTTGTAAGGTTGAAAATAGCCAGATGCTCCTAGGATGTGGCTCTTGCCCTAAGGAAGAAGGTGACCCCTCCTTTCCATCTGTTGCTCAGAATTGAATGTTCTTTTGTGTATGATATGGATTTGAGGTCATAATAATATTATGAGAGGAATAAAGGACACCTATAGTTAGAAAAGAATATTCTTCAAATCATTAAACATTGACATCCCCATTAACCTAAGCTTGCCTGACAGTCAGTGGAGGGATAATTAATATAATCCCTAGAGCTAAGGATGAGAGTCATGTCTTCCTAAGGTCTAACATAGGTCATAGGGCAGATGAATGAAGCCCTTAAAACACCTATTTCTGTCCATTTACTACAAAAGAAGTCAAGGATGACAAGCTCAGCAATAGATTTTCTATTACAAGCATCTAAACTTAAGTGAGATGAATCATACAGTAAATGTCCTAACAGTGAGGACGCTCATTATTCTTACGTGCAATAATTGACCATAGAAAGGGGGAGAAACCTGCCCATTGCTTGACACCTTTAAGCAAGAATGGATAAAATATCCTACAGGCAATAAAGCTACAGTCATCTACTCTACCATCTATTAGGTTTCCTTGATCTTTGATTGTTATTGCATTATCAAAGCAAGTGAGAGAGTATGTTGGCATTATATGAGCCTTACACACATTCTTCATATTTCCGTCATACTAGCATTAGCTCCCTCAAATGACCCAATGCTGGCAAGACCTGAATAAATGACACAATACAGCATCACTTTACACTTAGGTGAAGCAGCACTAAAAACCACAAAAGTCATGCTTATATACATGCTTATGTGTTGAGGGAGGTTCTCCACCCCCTCTACTCTGCCCCAGTAAGGTCACATCTGGAATACTGTGTCCAGTTCTGGGCTCCCCAGTTCAAGAAAGACAGGGATCTTCTAGAGACAGTCCAGTGGAAGCCACAAAGATGATGAGGGTCCTGGAGGGGGTCAAATGGATGGGGTCAGGCTTTTTTTCAGTAGTACCCAGTGACAGGACAAGAGGCAATGGGCAAAAAATGGAACATCGGAAGTTCCAGACAAACTTAGGGAAAAACTTCTTTACTGTGAGGGTGACGGAGCACTGGGACAGGCTGCCCAGAGGGGTTGTGCTGACCCTAACCTTGCTCCAAACATATAAGTACACACAAACTATGCAACATTGAGTCAAGGTTGTCAGGCTGTATGGATAAACCCAGAACTGAATAGAAGTATCTTACTGTCCTCCCCTGTATCTCTGGAGTATCCTGCTAATCCCATCCATTCTTTCCATCCCTATGGCTTACTCACTGTCCTCTCTATAAGTTTCAGACATCATTACTAATGAAAAAAGTGACTAGGGGGATAAAGGCATTTTAGTTGCTCTTTAATGACTTTAAGATGATTGCTGGAGAGGACTGCTTGGCCCTTAAAGTAGCTCTAATGGCAGCTTTGGGGTGCTACTCAAAGGATCTACTATGGCCCATCCATGGGTTCTCTTTCTGGAGCCAGCTTAGACAGGTTTAGTCTGGGGAAGCTCTGCTCTAGCCTTCATCACATGCCTTCTGGGTGTCATGTTCAAAGCAAAAGAGCAATGACAGAAGGAACAGTAGCTCTCCTAAAGTCCCAGTTTTCAATCTCCTATTCCACCCACTTGATTTCACTCTCTAGTGCTCATTTGACTGATCCTCAGCTCCCACCTATGGGTGGGAAATCTCCATGTTTCCTTCCATAACATCTTACAAACTACTTACAGGCAATGAGTCAGGTTTCAAAGACAGTGTAAAACAATGATTTTTGGAAAATGAATCAAAACTTGGTTAAGCTGTTGTGTGAGTTACATAGTCACTTTATATACCTCAGCTGTCTTGCCTTTAAAATTTCAGATGTTAGGTGAGGGAGGCAAAAAAGTACATACTGGAAACAGACAAAGATAAGTGAATACTTCCTTCACTTCCTAAGTGAATACAGTGAATACTGAGAGGCAGCTTAATCTGTACTTTCTGAGAGCTTTTTGTTCATAACTCTTTTAGCAGTTTTGGAAGTTCCATAGAAAACAATAATATTGTTTCTGGCTGTCCACCACAAGAGTTCGTACCATGACCAAATAATACAACTGGAGTATACTGATAAACCAGCCAGCCAGGCAGAACAGCTGGTAAGACCCTGAATCACAGTGAGCCCCATGGTGAACCCAAATCTGTGCCAGTGGACTTTAGCTGACTAGGACAGTCTCCAAGAATTTCTGAGAAGAGTCCAAAGGTTGGCACTGGTCAGATCTGCTCGTGCCATTTAAGAGTTTTGAATAAGGCAAAAGTTTCTTAGATCTTTGGACACAACTGCACCACTGACTTTGGGACCAGAGAATAGTCATGGGACCAGAGAATGGTTCCAAGACCATTTTATTTACAGGTGTAGATACAACACATAAATCTAATGTTAGCTCTGCTTATGTATGGTGTCTATAAAATAACTCTTCTTTTGGTTGTCTACAAAAAGAGAGAATATGCAGTATTGGTTTCATCAAGGTTCTTCTGCATTACAGAATCACAGATGTAGAGGGCATCTGCGTTACCGTGAAAGAAATGAGCCACCCAAAGAATTCCTGCCCCTCATGCCCACCAGACATAAGGATTTTTTGAGACTCTTTTTACCTTTTATCATCTATGGACCAAAATTTCTATTACATGATTCCTCCCTCAAGTTGTGCCAGGGGAGGTGTAGATTGGATATTAGGAAAAACTTCTTTGCCGAAAGGGTAGTCCAGCATTGAAACAGGCTGCTCAGGTGGTGGAGTCACCTTCCCTGGTGGTATTTAAAAGACGGGTAGACGAGGTGCTTAGGGACATGGTTTAAAGTTGGAGTTGGTAGTGTTAGGTTTGTAGTTGCACTCGATGATCTTAAAGGTCTTTTCCAACCACTATGATTCTATCATTCTATGAAAGCTTTATAAAAGCCAACACTAAGTGTGCCTTAGAAAGATTTTTCCTTCTCCTTCCCTGTTGTCCCAGTGGAAGAATCTTACAATCAGAAGTGAACCTCAAACAGCTCTCAGGTGAGTTATACCATTGTATGTTCCCACAGTAACTAGAACTTTATAAACTTTCTAAAACAGGACCCAACTGCCCTTTCATTTTCCTCTTCTCCTATACAGTACATTTGTTACAAAGTCCTAAAACTTTATTTTTCACTTTTTTTTTTTTTTTCCTACCAGAAAACACCACATATCAAATTGAGTGGCATAAAATAGGTGGCTGAGTGAAGACTGACAAAGCCAGGGTAATATAAAATTTCACTGAATCAAGTTTCCACAGTCCTTGAGGTACATTACAGTATTTTTGTGTTAGTGAGGCTTCTTTCATCTCAGTTTTTTCCCACTTAATTTTCCTCTTAATTTACTAAAAGGTTGTGTTTCCAGTCTTTCTTAAGAAGCTAAGACTATCAGAACACCTTACATCTTTTGATTCAGTGTATATTATAGATCCAAGGTACAGTGTTTCTTGGTAGAGAGCTCTGTTTGTTACAAATAATATTTCATGAAAATACAATTATTTAAAATCAGTTCTGTCCAGCCTGTACTTCTGCAGGAAAATCTGGATCTTCTAGAGAGAATGTTTATTTGGCACATTGTAAAGAGCAGTGAACACATTTTTGCATTTACTGAAACATTACAAAACTTTATATCATACAGAAAAGCATTGTGGTATGAAGACATGTCTTATTTTCCCATTATTGCAAGAAAATATGTATTGTTCTGAGATACAGTAGGCTAATTCCTTTTCTGAGCTCATGCTTGTCTGGAGAGCAGTGAGCAAAGAAGGTAGTTTAGCCTGACTTTGAGAACAAGCTTAAGCATCTGTCTGTGTGACTGTATTGACAGAACCAAACGGGTTGGATAATGTGCTGATGCTGTCTCTGAGAATGCCCAGAGAATGACAGAAGAGTAAGGACTCATGTATGACTGTCCTCTAATTGGCGAATCAAACCCTACTGAAGAATTATTCAGCAATATATGGATTTAGTGGGGATGACAGGAAGAAATATGATTTTCTTTTATGCAGTCTCATGAATGTCTGAGTCTGGAGGACGAGTCTTATGAGGAACGACTGAGAGAACTGAGATTGTTTAGTCTGGAGAAAAGGAGGCTGAGGGGAGACATTATTGCTCTCTACAACTACCTGAAAGGAGGTTGTAGTGAGGTGGGTGTTGGTCTCTTCCCCCAGGTAACAAATGAGAGGACAAGAGGAAAGAGCCTCCAATTGTGCCAAAGGAGGTTTAGATTGGATATTAGGAAAAATTTCTTTACTGAAATGGTTAACAAGCATTGGAACAGGCTGCCCAGGGAAGTGGTTGAGTCACCATCCCTGGTGATATTTAAAAGACCTGTAGATGTGACACTTAGAGACATGGTTTAGTGGGCATGATGGTGTTGGGTTGACGGTTGGACTTGATGATCTTTTCCAACCTTAATGATTCTATGATTCTGTGAATAGCTGTGGTCAAGATTACAGCTGGGACAGGGGCAAATCTCTGTATGATGTGTCCACATGCATCCTTACCATGCTTAGATATCCAGCAGCTAACTGAGTGTCAGTTACACTCTAGTGAAGGAGGAGGGAAATCCTGTCTTGCTGACTTTATGCCAACAGCTCCTGTTGCCTCCTCAGAGTTAAATGCATGGGCTGCAAACCACTCTTCCCTCTGAGGTGTTCGGGCAGTAGCAGAGCTCAGTTTTTGAGCTCAAGTCTGTTTCAGACCGTGACAGATTTGTTCCCTGAATCCATATTCTTTTTAATCTAAATGTCAGGTAGGAAATAAAAAAGAAGTGTATTACCACCATTTTATTAGATCACAAACAATTTAATAACCAGAAAGAGGGAGAAGGTCATTTTGTTGTCAGTCCAGCTTATCTCATAAATTAGGCATCAGGTATTGCACAAAAGCATCTCTCAGCAAATAAAATTATCTGGTTTGATGAAGGGCCTCTGTCCATGGAAAAACAGATAACACAGATGAAAGAGGGAGCCCTGTAATGAAATTATTATTCAGGAATGTATGAAAGGAGATGGATTCTTTAAAAATACTTATCACACATTTACCCTATTAACAGTAAGTAAATGCCAAAGTAGCAAAGGGCACGTCTTCCTGATGAATTAATGTGAAATAGTTTCAAGGTCAGTAAACAAAAGGGATGGCAGATGAAATATTGATTATAAATAGGGTAGCTCTTAGTGACCTCACTGACTGAAAAGGGAAGAAACTCAGAGCATTATCTCTTCACTAGAAATATTTATAGCCCAGAAATGACAGTCTTCTGAGTAGGAGCAGGGCAATGAGTGATGTGTACCAACATGGTATTGATTTCAATGTATCATGCACAAATCTGTTGCTGGGGTGGGGGAGAGAAGCAATGAGGAAAAGGTCTGACTAGAGCAAATTTTTTTCCGAGAATATGCATGTCTGGTTTTGCTCAGATTTGTCTGCCTACAGCTCTTTAATGCAGAGGGATTTCTACAGCCCTGCCTATGTCAAGCTGCTTTCCTTTTTTTTGGCCTTGTTAGAGTGACATTAGACTAGTGCATTAAACATCCTACTGAAACATGAGGGCAAGTTGTGGTGCTTTATCTCTCAAGAGGTGCTGCAAGACAAATGTGGTAATGACAGCAGAAGAAATTTCTTACATGAAAGCTCACTTGTGCTGCCACCTTGGAGTTGGAGAAACCACCATGGTGAGGATAGGACAGGGCCTTTCCCTCCTGTGACAGCAGCTGGCTTGCATCTCTTTTCCTCTTTTGTGTGCATAACATGACATTGATCCCCCCTCAAAACCCAGTCATGCAAATCTTCTACCCCTTCTCCATGTGGGCCTGGGGATGCAGTGAGACAACAGCCTTCAGAAAATGAAGAACTAGAACAAAATTCTGCAGAAAAGGAATTTTTAAAATTGCTGCTACCTTCCAATATAATGGTCTCTGAACTCAGTACACAAACCAATATTTGCTCTGAAAATCTATTGGTGGCTATATCTAAGCACCAGGTCTGGTCCATGTGCCAGAGATCACAGCTCCCCTAGCAATACCCATGGAACAGCTAATCCATCTCATTACTCTTCTTCACACAAAATCATTCTGATTAATGCCTACTCTGACGTGATTTTATCTGCCTGAATTCAAGCTCTGAGAGGAAGCACCACACCTGGTAATCTAAACTCTATTTTTCTTCATATGATAAAGCCAGGCCACTACTCTTGTATAATGAACTGCCTCTGTTCCCTCTTCTAATTCTGCTGTGTATTTCTGATGAGTCTGACCTAGTGATCACATAAAACAGATAAAACAGACACACACAGTGTAAAAATTGTTTAGGAAAAAGCTGGAGAAGCTTTTCCGATATGCTGATCCCATCACTGTGAAATCATGCCATTTCCAAACCCTTTGACTCTTTGCCTGTGCAGCCCAATGGGACAGATAAATGTATACTTGGTAAGCTGTTTAACTTTCTGGCTTTCTGGTTTTGAGAAATAGAACAGCAGAAAACTTTTTTGAGAGAGAGAGAGAGAGAGAAGAGAGAGGTAAAAAGGGCAAGAAGTATTTTTTATTCTGATATTGGCAAGGGCATAAAGACTGCTTAGTGAAGAAATGGGAATACTTAACCGACATGTTCTGCTTTGGGTAGTGGACTTCTATTTTGTCTCCTGACTGAGAAACCAGAAGCTGGCCCTACAGCTAGCAATGTGTTTCTAATGTGGTCCCAGTACTATTGACCTAAGGTAATTCAATTTTTGTACTGCTAATAAACTACAATCTTGTTCCTGATAATAGTTCAGACATGATGCACGGATTGATGTGGTGTAAAATACTAGGTAATTTATTCTTACAATATGGAATCTCTTAATCTGGATGCCATTAGACAAGGACAGGATTTTTATTGCCAAAGGCAAAAGGATATGTATTCCCAGGACATGAAATAGTTTGCCACCTTAACAAGAAAGGAAAGTCACGTCTCGAGAGATTTATGGGCCACTCAAGGTTCAAAACAAGAAAAGCTCACATCATGGTATTTCAGATGAACATTTAATCCAATGTTTGGATTTATTTACTATCATTGTGTAGATTATTTTAACATTGGTGTCAGCAAGGCTGAAGACTTCAACAAGATCTTATAAACCTGTTGCTGATGAGTGTGTGGTTAAGCAAAAAACTTGTAACAGGAAAAGTAAAGATTAGGATAGGACACTCATGCTGTGTAGTCTGTATCATTTCATAGATGGGGTACATATAAACATGTGCTTTAAGGCCATGAGATGCAAAATCTTATATATAGGCAGAACAAATGCAGCCCTTATTGACAGGACAAGGCATGGTACAATTTTCCTAGAAAGGCTGAAGCAGTACTTATGGGAAAAAAAAAAAAAAAATCTGCTAAAAACAAAAACCTGGAAGAAAACTTATTTCCCAATCAGATGTTATGCCCGAAAGATAATATTGCCCATAGGTTTATTGAAAAAGCTTTCATAACGTCATAGAATGGTATGGGTTGGAAGGGACCTTAAAGATCATCCAGTTCCAACCCCCCTGCCATCAGCAGGGACACCTTCCACTAGACCAGGTTGCTCAAAGCCTCATCCAACCCAAACCACTTCCAGGGATGGGACATTTACAACTTCTCTGGGCAACGTGTTCCAGTGTCTCACCACCCTCACAGGGAATAATTTCTTCCTAATATCTAATCTAAACCTACTCTCTTCCAATTTATAGCCATTACCCCTTGTTCTATCACTATGTGACCTTGAAAAAAGGTTTGCTGAGCTGGGGTAGATAGAGGACTTTACTTATATTCTATGAAATCACAGACACTAATATGCCACAACAGTTCTGGAGTGCAAAACATGGAGAAGGTGCATGGAAGAGCCACGAGGTATTTATCTCAAAGTAAAGGTCTTAAATTACCAGTTAGCTTATTGCTAAGATTTTGAGAACTGAGTCAATAGGAGAAGGAACAAAAGAGTAGGCTCTACAGGGCTATGTAAACCACTGGAAAAATCCACAACAATTTTCATTTTAGACAAGTTCAACAGAGGGATACAGTTCTTTTTAAAAAATGGGGAAGATTTGTTCCAGTGGTTAAACCACCACAGAAAGTAATGAAATTTCCACTTTTTGACATGTTTTCAAAAAGCATACAACTTTTTATGAGGTAATGCTATAGCCAAACACTCACTGTTGCTTTTCTGTAGGTGAAACTTAGTAAAAAGCTGTGTCCTCTATGTGTCCTGATACACGAGGTGTGATTATGTTGTCAGTGTACTCCTTCTGGCATTAAAATCTCTGTATCTAAGAATCACTGTCTGATCCAGGGTTACAGACTCTACATCTCATGGAGAGTGATGCAGCAGAAAGAAACATCCCCAGAGGCTAATCTTGTGTAAAGCAATACCTATTCTCCCCCGTGTTATCACCTTGGCAGTTTTATCCAGAGCTCACTCACTTTTCCCCTTATTTCTTCCCTTTCAACCCCCCCTCCCCCCAAAAAAAAACCCCAACAAAACCCCCCCAAAAATTCAAACAACTTAAAAAAAAAAAATAATTTATTTCTCTGTTAATTATAGCCACAAGGATGGTAGACGTTAAGATTTTGTCCCAGTTGGTTTCATCTGAGATAGAGTTAATTTTTGTCCTAGCAGATGGTATAGTACTATGTTTTGGATTTAGGAGGAAAAGAATGTTGATAATACACTGATGTTTTAGTTGTTGCCGAGCAGTGCTTACACTTAGTCAAAGACTTTTCAACTTCTCATACTGCCCTGCCAGCAAGGAGGTTGGGGGTACATAAGAAGTTGGTAGGGGACACAGCTGGGGCAGCTGACCCCAACTGACCAAAGGGATATTCCATACCATATGACATCATGCTCAGCAATAAAAGCTGGGGGAAAAAAAAGGAAGGGTGAACGTTCAGAGTTATGGCATTTTGTCTTCCCGAGTAACTGTTACTTGTGATGGAGCCCTGCCTTCCCGGAAATGGCTGCACATCCACCTACTGATGGGAAGTGGTGAATAAATTCCTTGTTTGCTTTGTTTGTGCATGCAGCTTTTCCTTGATCTATTAAATTGTTTTTATCTCAACCTTTGTGTTTTCTTTTATAATAGAGTGAGGAGTGGATAAAAGTTACAAGCAGAACTATGAGGAATGGCTGGATTTCACAGGTGGAGTTCTGTGAGAGAGGGCTAAACTTCACTGCTAATTGAAGTGGAACACTGGGGACCTTTGGGATTTTATACCAAGAGGCCCAGATAACCATATAAGTAATACTAAATAAAGCTAAGATTATGTAGGTAATGGTATCAGCAATAGCAAATTTGGGTATGGATGTAGCAAAGATGGGACAAAAGGAGAAAAAAAAATAATTAGAGGTGAGTTATTCCCCTGGGAGGGCACAAGGGCAGAGAAAAGAAGGAGTCAGGATGGATGGGAAAGAGAAAACATGGGAGACTGGAGAAGAGACAGGGGTAAAGGGTGGGTTTCATGTAAGTGGTTCAATACTTTTGCCCTACCAAGTCCACCACTTGACCAACGTTGCCTGTCCTACTGTCTATCAAAGTCTATTCCTGATTATTTTCCCGTGTGAATGGGTATGTGTGGGAGCAAGTGCACAAAAAGCCTGGGGTCTAAGAGGGGAGCACTAGAGAAACCAGGGGTCTGAAAGTGTTTTTTTTGTAGGGTTGTTTTAAAGGGATTCAGTTGGCACAACATATGCCAGCTTTTGGATTTCATCTGGGACAAGAAATGTAAGGAACAAAATCCTATGAAAATGGGAATTCCTGTATTCTGAACATGAAAGCAAATGGGCTGAGAGAAATCTCAGTTTTTTTCCCTCTCCTCTGAGGAAGAATTTGATAGAAACTCAGCCATGGGGTCACCTATAACTAATTATAACTGCAAATAATCTTCAAATCGGATGCCAATATCCAAACCCTAACAGTTTTGGAGAACTTTAATAACATTAAGAAATTAGGTCATTTCTCTAATTGAGACCATGCCAAGGTCCAGCGTCTGACCTTGCATAAAGCTAGGAAAGATTGCATTCTGACCAGTCCCAAGAGTTATCTAATTAAAGGCTAATCAAACTAATACCAAAGAAAGCTTTTTAGTTTGTGCTACAACTTTTGTTAACACTTTTAGTTTAATACGGTGACAATAGTAAAGCTGGTTAATTTCTGGGGCATATTGCTGCTGATGCTTGATGGAAATGGAAGACAGAACTTCTTCTAGATTAATGAAATACTCTTTCACTGTTGCTGAAAGACAAATACAGAAAACCAGATGGAAAATACAGACAGATGATATTTAATAAAATAGCCTTTTCAGAGACTTGAATATCCATTACGGTGGAGGCAATGGTTAACAGAATAAACAACTCAATCCATCTCAATCTATGCACTTAGGCAGAGCTATATCCCTGTCGTTATTTACCTGCTCAGATTTATCTTCTTATTTACCTTCTTATTGATACATATATCTCTCTCTATCGTATTTCTAAAGCACTTGGCACCCTGTGATCCGAGTGTTCTCTTTCTGGTTTTGACCTCATCATGTACAAAGGGAGACACAGAGGCTCTGGCAGCGATTGCTGGGAGGTAAAGCTTCTTGGTGGCAATGGAGACAAACCTTGCAGAGGTAGCTCTGAGAGTTTTTTAAACTTAGGATCCAGAGGATGAATAGAGTGTGTGAATCCTGGGTCACTGTGTTCAGTCCTTTCTATGGCAGACACAGTACAGAAACTAAATCAAAACTGAGCGAGCACCAGCAGAAAACTGTGAGTTTGGGGATAGAATCTATGGGTAAACCTAGTTTTAATAATGAAAAATGTGTCTTATGCAGTATTTTCAGCCTAGTTCTCTTTTTTTATCTATCTCAGTTTTCTTAAAATCTCATTTATCTGTTTATGGATCCATTTATTAATTTATTTCCTGCCCCTCCCCTCCCCCCCAAGACATTTACCACCTCAGCAATTGTATTCTCCTTTGATCTTATGACAGTATTCTTATTTTTGTTTAAATCACTCTCTTCCACTACAGAAAACAACTATTTACCCTCCACAAGTACAGCACAAGGAAGAGAGGAGTTTCTTGCTATGCCTATTTGTTTAAACAAGTTTCTTCACTTATTAATTCAAGAAGCTCCAATGTTTGGTGAGTGGGGCAAGTAGATGAAGCCATCAGGTATCTCAAAGGTGGTTTGTGGCAGAAAAAGTACTATATACACTGATGTGAGGTCCTTAGGTCACTGTGCCTCAGTATGGCTGGCTAGTGTATTCATCTCCAAAATAACAGTTTTGTGCATCTGTATCACAAAAGCTAACCAAAAGAGGCCTAGATTCTTTATAAAAGGTTTATTGTTGTTATTATTGCCTGCTGCAGCTTCTCCCTTGAGGTTCCCTTTATCACTGAACCCAGGCAGCAGATTAATTCTCTCTTAAATGCAAAATCTTATGACATTTTTTTCATAAATCAAGACACTATCAGGGGGTTTATTCCAGGGCAGTAGTTCTCAACCCTGACTTTAAAAGATTTCCATTTAGAAAGGTTTCCAACAAAAGCTTTCTCTGTCCCCAAAATCTTACGGTTGCTGGAAGGCAGTGCCAGTGAAATGCTGTTTATGACAGTTCCTCCACAGCTGGTTTTAGGGTGAGAAATGAGAACAGATGTGGAGCAGCTACGGCAGAAACAATCTCCAGGGTGGAAAACTCATGTCTTCTTAGCATGAGATAATGAGCTGAAGCTGGTGTCTGTCAGATTTTTCCCCTCTATATAAGCAGAATCAAGCAGGAGACATTAAACATGCCATTTTCCAAGGGAACTACCAAAGTACCAAATAAATAAATTAAGACTGAGCAATGGGTTCAGATGGTGTGTTAAATATAAATTTTAGGTGGACTCCTAACATGCATACTTGAAGAGACTGTATGTATTTATACAAATGTCCTTAACCAACTTGAGGTCTCAGCAATATGGTTACTGTGTCCATGTCTATTTGTGGAAGGTGGAGCCATGTAAATGCTTTATTGAGCCTCAATATTTTCCAAGACAAAATCCTCTTGCCTTCTGAAACATATTTGATAAACCAGAGATGATAGACAAGTTTCCAATAACTCCAAACTTTAACTATCATTGTTCTGAAGAGTGCTACTCCTTTAGGAACTGGTTCAGTAAAGATGACAAGAACAGATGAGGAATATTATGGTAATCACCTGCAATATTGCAGTCCTTATCCAAAAGGAACAGAGTTCGCAGGGCAAGGAATTATCCAGCCTGCAATTCTGCAGAAGTCAATCAACCCAAGTATATTTTAAAAATTAAATTGTTTACAGTAAACTGCATTTATATCCCATGTACTTTCACCCTACCTCATACAAAAGATGCTGCACAACTTTATTACCTCAGGAGAGCAAAGTGGCGTCTTCACCAGTAATTTCCATTGCCTTTTTGTTTTCCTCAATATATTTACAACTCTTTCACACATTACAGGTTCTGGAAGACTTGACCAAGAGAGCATCTCTGGGTTTGAAGGGCTGGGCTTCAATTTATTGTCGTCAAACAACTGAGTCACTGTGAGAAGAGTTAGGCTTCTAGTGAGTAATTTCTGGTGCATATTTCATCCACGCTTGGTAAATTTCCTTTTACGGCCACAATTGCTCAATATTCCAATGTGACAAAAGATTGGTTTCAGCTATCAATAGAACTGAAACAAAACTGAAATAAAAAAGAGGAGAGATTTAAAGAGGAAGAAGGAGACTTCTTGTTTGGGGTCAACAGCAAAGCTGCTATAAGAATGCTGTTGATGAGCAAAAATGACAGGGAGTAAAAATGGGTGCTAAAGATTGAATGCCAGAGTAGATTGCATTTAATTGCTCCAAGTGCTTATTACTCCTACAGCAAGAAAAGTTGAACCGTTGAGTAGCTGCTTGGACACTTCACTGTTTTAGTAACCAGCTAGATTTTTTATAAATGATGATTGGTAATGATTTGTCTTGGTATGTAAATTGTGGTGGCTCAGCAGCTGCTTTCTGCTGTAGATGAGTGGTGGAAGAAGCCTTCAGCTACTACTCAATAATCACATCTTCAAACCCTGGATGTGAGAGGCTGCATAATAGGGTAGGGGTGGGTTATGCTGCATTGCAACAACCTCAGCTGTCAAAACTGATGCTGAGATGAGCCCTGACACACCTGTATGTTATGTTGAAACATAGCTGGTGTAAAAAGAACTCATGACAAATTAGGAATTAAATAAAATCACAGCAATTTCAGAACTAAGAAGAAAGTTGAGGGATTAACTTTGTCACAAACAAAAAAATAGTAAGTGCCTACCATTATGACACATTTTTAAATTTTCTGGTTGTTGAAGAGGATAAATGTCTCTTTTTGGGTATAATTAATGGGTTTTTTAATAGATAGAGTTAAGGAAGGTGGTTAAGGAGAGGGATCTGGGGACAAAAAAGGAACAAAGTCAATCTGCTAAATCAAATAATTTTTACAAGCATGTTGCAAAGAGCTGGAAGAAAGGATGCAGCAGAAAGAGCATTGTCTAAATTATCACTGAAGGCACAAGCAAAATGTTTGTGGGATATTCTCTCAAGTGCAAAGCAATTATCATTGATTTTATGTTTCAATTATCTCAGACTCATTTGCTCCCTTATGCCTTCAAAATAAATATATTAGGTGAAAGTCCTTTGGGATTTCATGCATCTTGAGATCAACTAATGTCTGCAACAAGCCTTTTCCCTTCAGAACTGCTAGCATGAGCAAAATGTAAGGACGTGAAGAGGGGAAAATTAGTTTCGTTAGAGGAAACTGGTCAAAGAAAAGAACCCCCTCATTTGTAAAAATAAGCAATTTGGAAATTAAATAAATTAATGGTATGTGGAAATTAAAGCAGCAATACAGGTTCAAATTTAACCACCTTCTGCATATACTGTAAATAATACTTATTTAGATGGATTTAGATGGGCTGGTAGAACAGTACTGAGGCAGTGATGGTAAGACATCAGGCAGTTTGCAGAGGTGCTAACGACAGCAACTTAATTGATTCATACTTGTGATTTTTTGTCAGTGTGCCAAAAAAGCCATGGATGATCATGTTCTTGGTTGCTGAAATCATACATGGGTCCAACTCTTGTACGTCATGGCCTTGTTGGTCGAAGGGGTAACCCACCCTTGTGAACTGTGTTTAATTAGAATTTGTGATCCCCACTTGAAAAAGACCAAATGATAAAATTGTTATATGAACTGGCACAGTATAAGCTCCCATATTTTTATCAGTCAAGAATGTATGGCTTTGTGACACTCTCAGAAAGCTGTGTGTAGAATTTTTAATCAAATTCTGGAAAACTTTCAAGGTTTCTTTGTCAAAGTGTGTTTCTGTTTCATGTATTAAGTGCTTGGTGGGAAAAAGGAGATAGTCACTCTCTAAAACTCAGGACTTTTCCAAACATCTAGTCAATGACCTCTTGTCCCTGAATGAGCAAATATGAGAAGATATTATCGATCTAAGCCTGCTTTTTTTGTTGTATTTAAAATCTCCCTGCCTGTATTTAAAATCCTGTACAGCAGGACACTGGCCCTAACTGTCATAACTTGGAGTCAGGAGGTGGATGCAAGATGAAACCTAAAGCAAAGAGGAAGCACAAAAATAAATAATAACTAACACTGGAATAATCTGTGGTACTGGGGAATCTTCCCCTGTTACAAGTATTGCTGTGATAGATGTAAATGGTATAAACAAAGTTCTTTCTCCAGATCTGTGAGTTATTCCTTGGTAATGTGTTTCTCCTGCTGCCTTCAGAAGGATGATTTCTTTAGAAGACTGGAATTGAACTAATGATGCAAGAAGTGTGTCCACCTGACAAAGGACTTTCAAGTCAAGTCCTTTGAAGGCAATCAAGGCTTGATTTCTCATGCTTGTTGAGAGAAAGAAAGATAAGAGGAGAAAAACAATTATTTCCATTCCAACAGCATACTACTGTAAAATATCAGCCATTGCAAATGGATTCATTGGGGCAGATATAATATACTTGGGAAAAATTTAGATAAAATCTTCAAGAGAAGCCCTTCTGCCAAAGGAAGCATGTAGCACTCTGTTTCCTATCTCAAGTGAAACACACACATTTAAGGAGAATGAGTTAATTTTTACAGTTGAAAAATAAATTAATATGTTCTCATTGTATTTTTTATCCCCTCAAAATAAATAACTGAATGGGAAATGGGTACCCAACGGGTTGCAACAAAAGGGCTTTGGGTTGACTGCTTATTTGGAGACCAGACAAGCTGGGTTCTTGTCTGACATCCACGTATTGGACCTACTTGGTTTCTTCTTTGGCAAGGCTGGTATTCCTTGGTTTGTCTTTTTTTTTTTAATCTCTTTTTGCTCAAATTGTGAAAGGTTGTACTCTACTTAAAAGTTATGAATCAAAGGTTAGGTGATTTAAAGATGAACTTTGATGTTTGTAACATGTACTACTGTTATGGCTCAGGGATGATAACATCTCTGCTAGCATAGCATACCCCCAGCATTGTCTGTATAAATAGCAAAAAACCCTCATGCTTTTGTGTTGTTTGAGAAAACTTCACAGAAGCAAAATAAATAGCTGCTATGATAATAGTAAATAAACAAAAAAATTAAACCTTCCCATGTGCACTGTGGCCATTGGGGGAAAAAATAAAAAATAGATAAACATTCAAATAAACTGAGCCTTAGCTACGTAATTTCTAACAAGAAAAATGTTCTTCTTGGTTTTCACCCTTCTTTTATTAAAAGGAAACTGACATGTATATGCATCTTGATCAACATTTTCAAAAAACTTTCTGTTGGCAAGTCTGCTTTTCAAATTTTTTTTGTACTCTGCACCCCTTGCAACAAAGTAGACTTAAGTATGTTTTTAAAGTTAAGTGTCTTAAATGTATATTTGTGCTCAAAGGAGATGTAATAAGCTATTGCTCATATGTTGTGCAGAATTGGATCTTTGACTATCTGTACAGAATCATAAAGTAAAAATGTCATTTTTTACAGAGCGCAAAATGATTAATAACTGGGAGAAGGGTAAGGGTAAGAGAGGGGATCTGTTATAAATGATCAGTACATAATAAATAACACTGCTTTAAAACATTGGGCTCTAAAGCATTTCCCTTTTTTATGTTAGTAAGAATCTAAAAAGGCAAAAGCCTACTTTGAAAACAACAGAAGCAGAAACAAACAAACAAAAAAAGAAAATAAAGATCTCCTCTTAGATTATCAGTGTTGGGAGGATAAAAAAGTGCTCAGAGACATGATTTGAAAAGCTATTTCATTACCTGCACCGCAATCAATCCATGTACTTATTTATCTGGATTTGAAAGGAGCTGACAAATTCAAGGCAATATTAGAATGCAACAGCACTCCAATTAGGCTCGACAGTATTAATAACAATGATGTGCCACCTGTATCTGCTAAATGTTTCACCATCTCAGATTGAGTTAATTGAAATTAATCAGCAGCACAGTGAGGAAAATGAGAGAAATTTTTAAGAGATGTGATGGATTCATGTATTCATAGACTTCATCTGATGTTAGGGAACAAAACATGCATCTCCATATACATGAAGGGATCTAAAGTAATTAAAAGCCAGGAAGATGTTTTTTTCACTTGTTTTAACATGACATAGAAAGAAACATGGACATATTGTGCAAGAATTGGGTTGATTCCTTCCATGAAGTATCCCCAAGGACATCTATCTACTTGCATGAAGATAAATATCCGGGGGTAAAAAAAAAAAAAAAAAAAAAAAAAGAGAGACAAAAACCCAACAAACATATGTCTGCATCATCATTTAATTAATGTCAACTCTGGATAGCAAAATAGCTTGCCTTGTTTTCCAAACTTTTAATGGGCTGTACATTCTGAATTGAGATTTTCTTTTCCATCTTTCTACATGGCTGAAATCTGCCATTAACAGATACATTTTACATGTTCTTTGTTTCATTCAGACAGAAGATTTCTTCTGTCTTTCTGTAATAGTGGAAGGTTAGGAAGCTCACAGCAGCTAGGTGGGTTTGGAAACTCACAGCAGCTATCTGAGGATTCATAGTGGGAAGAAGAAAGATCAATGGATCTGCAGGTGACTCCCAATTGACAGGAAGACAGATGCATATGTGGAATATACCAATTTCACCACTGAGTATTTGGGGCTTGAATCTCCTCTAGAAATTTCTCGTGTCTGAGCATTTTTTCTAAATCAGCTCTAAAGGAAGAAGGAGCAAGGTAGACACAAGTCATATGTCATTGACAGAAATCCTATTTCAACACTGGTAAAATGCCACAGAACCTCATAGTTAAAGCTAGGGAGAAGACTACTTTCTATTTTTATTTTAAACTCCTGTTGCTAGAACTGATTCAGATCCCTTGCCAAACATTTCAGGGACAAAGAACTGCAAAGGTCTCTGTATCCTGCCCTTTGCTATCAGATGCAATTATATAATCTCATGTGGGAAGTTCTACCTAAAATATGTAAGATTTCTTTACACCAGTGTTTCCTTACCTTCATATGTTTCCTTAAAGCCTGAGAGATGTGGTTTAATTTCAAATCATGACCATATAATAGCAGACATGATAACAGAGCCCATGAATTACATGATGCTGACTGTCCTCTGCGGTGCTGAAGGTTGGGGACCATTTATCTCACATTACCTCTGACTTGTTTGATTAGAGGGATGGGGACAGAAACGGTGCTTGATGGGCAGTAGAGCACAGCAACATGGAGTAGAGGTCTTTTCTTGGTCAACATGACAAGATGCTGGCTAGACTCTGCTCTTGCAATTGGAAAGTCCTCATCTTGAATTGAGTAATTTTTTTCTGTGTTTTTTTGTTTTTGGTTTTTTTTTTTCCAAATCAGTGCAATAGTGGCACATTGTCATCACCTACTCACTTGAATAAATACAAGTCTTGATCAGTGGGAAGGCAATGCTGCTGTGGTCCCTGCATGTTCCTCAGTATCTGGAAACCACTAACTCAATGATATGTTTATCTGCTCCCACTTGAGGACATAGTTGTCCACATTTTGCACGTGGAAGTTCCTAGATTCAGCAGTTGCATGACTTGACTAAAGTTACCTAAGAAGCTTGAGCACAATCTGTGTAGTTGAAATTGGATCTTTTAAATCCCTGTTAACCTGTTAATTCATGACAATGGTCTTAACCTAAAAATACCAGGCCAGAAAGGAATAGTGAGTGACTGAAATAGAGAAATTAGAATTGCAGTAACATTTTTATTGGCTTTATTCTGATACCTCTCTGGCTTCTGTTCTCATTTTTACTTCTTTTAAAAACTGCACATGAACTTTGTTTCATTCTATTTTAAGCAGCTACATGTGTGCCAACAGTGTAGGTGTTAAGGTCAGCAGAGAAATCTTTCAAAGCTGACAGGGTGAACTCTAATGAGACCATCAGAAGCAGCGTCACTCTCTCCTGATCGTATACAGCGTGCTTAGTTGAACTTGACACATATCATCAGCCTGTAATTCATTTAGGTATTGGTCAAGGGATAACTTCCAACATTTACATAAATTAGTCTTCAGAAATTTGTCAAAGATATAAAATGAAAACACCAAGGGAAAAAGAGGTATTAATGCATGTTTGGATTACTGTTTAATCAGAGTGGAGATGAGCAGATATACATACCAAACATCCTACCAGCCTGGAGGAATAATAATACTCTCTAACCTGTAGTGATTTTAAGGGA
>NW_010312764.1:110263-114239 GCF_000700745.2 Antrostomus carolinensis
TAATAGGCTTTGTGAAAGATGTACTTGGAGCTTCATTCCTCAGCACGCTTTTCCACAAATAGATTCAGATGTTGGGGTATCACTTGTTTGTGTCTGAAGAGCAATATGTTCTTGAGCTAAAAATGAATCATTGAGCAGATGCTGACTTGAAGCAATGTGTTCCTAAAAGCAGAAGAGTTGGGTGCTGTCAACAGTCAATAAACACATGCAAACAAGAAAGGCAAAAAAGAAGAAGAAAAAAGAAAAAGCAGTAATAACACCTTTTGACAGGGTATTAATGAACAGGATTAATTAAACAGGTATTATTAACCCCACAGCATATTCTCATTTCCAATTTACAGGTGGAGAAAGTAAGACACGAGTTAGTGTCACCACATGCCTTGCTGGGGGAACTGAGGTGTTTACCCTCAGCAGACATGGTGCTGCCCTGGGTGTTGCAAGCCTATGACTGATGCATGTCAAACAGCCAGGATAAGATACTTATCTAAATTCATCTAAAATTCATCCAGAGCCCAGTGCAGAGATAGACACAGGAGAAAAATCCAAAGAAAGAAAGAAAGAAAGAAAACTAAACCAGGGATGACTGTTTATATTTCTCTCCTTCCTGCTGGGTTTTCTTCTTATCCTCATTCTGATGAGGTGTAGAGAAAAGACACCTCTCCTTCTCCTTCTGTTGAGTAGTGAACTATACAGGGACAGCTACCCATGGCCTTGCCACAGGGCATCCAGAACTAGATGGTGTAAAACCAACAAACTAAGCTGGTTAGAGCACAAGAGCCATAATCTCCTAAATACAAGATTTTGGAAGAGTTAACATCATGGGGACAAAAAAGTAGTAGGTCCCCAATGTAGTCATCAGAATGTCATCATAAAAGCAGCTTGTTTGTCAAAAATGGATATTGTTACAGATACCTAATAGGAAAACTGGAAGGTGATCTGAAGCTCTGCTGCACTTTCTCTGTGTATTTTTTGCAAAATTCACTGATTTTGCTGTAATTTCAGACTACGATGCTGTACCAGCATGAAGGTCATCTGTCATCTCACCTCCATGTAAACTTCTACAGGAATTTTCTGCTTTTTTGCCATTAGTTATTTGTAAAGATTAGCTTTCCTTTTTTTTTTTTTTTTTTTTTTGTTTAGAATACGTCATCTACTTAGAAGATTTCTTATCAGTATAGTTTTTGAAACTGCACCTTCAAGGATGTAAAAATTTCTATGAGCTTCAGCATTCTTTTAAAATCAGTTTCTATTGTACTTTTAATTTCTTCCTTTCTTTGTTCATGCCTTAGCAGGTAAGTTAACAGAGAAACACTGATTAACCTGAAATTTGTTTATTCATTGTATCTCTCTACTATACTATCATTTTATTTTTCCAATAAATGTGTAAGTGGAGAGAAGTTTTACTTTTCTTTATTTGTGCTTTTTGTTTAATTACTTCAGCATTGTTAATGTTCTGTATCCTTATGACATTCTGTAATGATACCAGGGAAATTTAATCCCATTTACTGTTTTGAAGGAAGGTATTTGTATAATTTAAAACAATGACCATCTTTACTTGGAAGAAGAACTCTCTACAATGACTGACCAATTTTCTTAAGTTCTTTTTAGAACTCTCATTATCAGCTGTAAATTTAATTCCAATATGTTGGCTTTTGGACTCTTCTTTAAGGAAATAAAAGGATCAGAATTGGTAAATTAGGTTTGAAAACAAAGATAACATTTTCTACAAGCTGGTAGGAAATGATGACCAATTTATTTTGATATTTTTTAAAAAAAAACAAAACCGCAAAAGAAAACTTCAATGTTTTGGACAGCTTTACGGAAAACGAAGAATAATACGTGAGAAAAATAAATGTAAAGGGAATTATTTAAGATCAAACAAGCTTGTCTTTTCTGTGTAACCAACTATTCACTTTCATCAGTACTTAGAAACATTTTGGTCTTCAGTGATTATAGACTAAGCAGTTTAATAGCTTTCTTTACAGCAGCACACAGTGCACTTCCAAGGATTGCAGATATATCTGTCTGGTCTATCATGGTCACTCATTCTCTACTTCTGTAAATAAATGTTCCTTCTTTCTACCCACAGTAACAGTCACATCACCAGTTCAGACTCCTTGATTAAATATGACAAGTAATTATTGAAGCACCATTGCAAACAGAAATAGCACATCCTGGTGCATCCCCAGATAATGCTATTATGGATCTGTCCCTTGAGCACAGCTCTGCTTTATGATAAATGGAACATTACAATACAAAGCAAATACTTATGAATATCATCAATGGATAGAGAAATGCTCTACTGTATATGGGTTATGTAATCTGCATATGATGGAAAATTGGGAGGATGTAATTTCTGGTTTCGAATTAGAACTAATTTAGAAAAATTAGGAAAACAATAATTGAATAATTTAGAAAAAAATAAGGAAAACATGCATTATGTTTACCACAAGCTAAAATAAAATGCCAACATGCTGAAAGTTTCAGTGGAATGAAAAGCTCTGACAAAATTTATTGAGAACAAAACTTTCCATCTCACAGCCATTTACTCTCTACTATGAGCTTCATAGAAGCTGTAGTCCTGGTCAGCCATTCTCCTTTCAAGCCTTGTATCCTGGACAAACTAGAACTCTATGAATCATTATCTTCAATAGCCTCCCCTAAAACCTTTGTGATAATTTGAGGAGACATTTCAACTCTCCCAATGGAGAATTTTAGCAAAAATCACTCTTTCTTTCTAAAGCATTTCTTTTTCAACAGAAAAATTTTTTCAATGGGAAATTTCTGGCTTTATCCAACAGGCTGTAGTGACCACTACAATAATGGCCAGTGCCTCAGGTTTAGGGCAGTATAAAGTTAAAGGTGACTTTGTGATGATGATCACAGAAGAAGATGTACTCCACGCCTGCAGGATCCTCCAGTCTGATGTCCAGACCAATGCCTTAAATTCTTATATAAAATATTTGTCTTTCCACTAACCCATGCCACATGGCTTTTTGGAGGCAGGTGAGGGGCCAGGGAAGAAGACAGCAGGAAGAAAGTGAATTCAGGAGACAGATAGACAATGAGGAGCACAGGGTTACACTGACTTGAAAGCACAGAGTTAGTGAATCGAAAGAAATGGCATTAAGCATGGATTGATTAATGGCAATGACAACAGAGACAAACAGCTTACAGGCTAAATCCTCTCCTCTGTGCATTTCACTGTTCCTCTGCTGCACAGTGCAAAGATGTCACTGCTTCTGCCTGGTGACTGTTCACCTCCTTTTTCAGTTGAAATGATGAGCAGTTGTGGGCAGCAACTGAGAGAGCAACTGATGAGATGGCAGTGTTCATTCAGCAACAGTTCTAGTGGGTGATCTCTTTCCTTCTCCCAGCACAACCACCACCATGTCCAAAGGAGTGGTGGGAGAGGGTAAACAAAGTCATAGATATGAAAGATCAAATTGAAGCTTCCAACATCCCTGTAGTTTAAATCCCTTTTTGCTGCCCTGTAATTTTGGCTTATTTCCTTAGTTGTGCCAGTGGTATGACCAGAAAAATAAAAATTTTCTCAAAACAAATGGTTGTAATAACTGAAGGTCTCTCCAGCTTCTCAGCCAGCTGCAAGGTGGAAAGGTCTCTGGTTCCTTGCTTTGCACAGTCTACTTTGGCTATAAGGGTGTGGTGGTTTTAACTTGACTGGCAGCCAAACACCACACAGTCGCTTGCTCACCCTCCCCTACCTGGGAAATGGAGAAGAGAATCAGAAAAGGTAAAAGTAAGAAAACTCATGGATTGAGGTAAAAACAATTTAATAACTGAAATAAAATAATAATGACAATAATAATGATAATAACAGTAATAATGGAATATACAAATGAGTGATGTACAGTGCAATTGCTCACCACCCAATAACCAATGTCCAGGGATCCCAGAGGAGAGAAAATTCAGAAACCAAAACTGTAATCATACAATCATAGAATGGTTTGGGTTG
>NW_010312765.1:0-1679 GCF_000700745.2 Antrostomus carolinensis
TGGGATGCCGAGGCACGTCGGGTCGTGCCCGGAGAGGCTTCGCAGTGGGCCAGCTCTGCCGGTGCTCCGTCAGGCGTTGCACCTCTCTGTCCTAATGTTTATACCTGGGAAGAAATGCTATCAGTGTTGGGCACACTGTTTTCCCCCGAGGAAAGACAAATGGTGAGAATGGCTGGTATGAGGAAATGGGAATGAGAAAATCAACAAGGCCCATCAGGGGATCAAAAAATGCCAATAGCTAATCCTAATCGGGATCAAAATGACACAGGGGCCATGGAAATATGAGCGATTATCGGAATCTAATTATTAAGGGTATAAAGGAAGACAGAGAGTCTCCTGATATTTCTTGGCCAAAATTTGGGGCAGATAAGATTTAGCTTTGTTAGATGCTGAATCTTTATGTAAATGGTAAAGAACCCTTTTCACAGGAGGAATCAGGCCATGCCTCATGTTGGGTAGGCATAACAGCTGATGAGTTGATGCCTTTATTTAATGTAAAAGTAACCAAAGATAAAACTAAAATGATCCCAAGAAGTCTAAAGGATGGGATCCCTTGGATTGTTTACCCCACCCATAACCTACCCCCTGTAAACCCTAACATGCCCCCTGTAGACACTAATCCCCCTGCTGTAAACTGTAATTTATCCCTAGAGGACTTTGAGCAAGATTTGGAAGCCTTGTTCAATCCTCTGCAAGCGGAAAACAGGGTAAACAGCCAAAGGCTTATACCTAATGCTCCATCTCGAACCCCCTATCAAAAGTTAAGAAAAGAGGTAGAGCAGTGTGAAAAATACCTCTTGAATTTCCCCATGCCTTCGGGAAATGAATGGTCTGAAAGAAAGGGAATCACAGAAAACCTTTTTCTACTTCGAAAAGTACCCATGGGTGCGGGGCAGCTAAGATATGTAAGTGCCTCGCTCACCAGTAGTGAAGTGAGAATTTTTTTAAAAAAGAAATAAAATCTTTACTTGAAAACTCCTAGGACTGACTAGTTAATGTTGCCTGTGGATAAATGTGTATGCACAAAAAAAAACCCCAAAAAGGCTATATTTAAAGTTGTTAGATAAAGAACCCAATATTTTAATTTGGACAAAAGAAGAAGAAGAAATAATACAAGAGTTAAAACAAAACTTAATTACCATGCCTGTTTTAGCCTTGCCACCTCTAGATAAAGCTTTTGAGCTGTTTGTCACAGTAGATAAAGGGGCCGCCTTAGGAGTTTTAACTCCGGAATGGGGAGATAAGCGGCAACCCAGGGCATTTCTATCTAAGCTCTTAGATCCGGTATCAAGAGAGTGACCAAAATGTGTTTACAGGCAGTGGTGGCTACTGCCCATCTGGTGGGAAAAAACAACAAACAAACAGAAAAACAACAACAAAAACAAAACAGAAAACTGATATTTGGTGGGGTATTAGTGGCAAGTACTCCACACCAATACAAAAACAATCTTGACACAAAAGGCTGGAAGGTGGTTAACTGACTCCAGAAATTTGAAATACAAGGTGATGTTAATAGAATAAGAATGATTTAATTTTAACTACCAGTTCATGTCTTAACCCTGCAGCCTTTCTATGGAAAGGAGAATCTTGAACATAACTGCCCGGATATAATAGATTTCAAACTACAGAACATAGAAATTGGGGAGTGGGTTTTGGGAAGGTGCCTTTTAGGTGTTGTT
>NW_010312765.1:1803-16342 GCF_000700745.2 Antrostomus carolinensis
ATGTGGACCAATGTGGTAATGTATGAGGAGCCAAAAAGAACTCAAGGAATTATAGAGACTTGGGAGGTAAAACCAGAATTATATCGGTGGCTCCAGGTGCAACCCAGACAGACTCTAAGAAAAATTCGATACCCCCCTGGGGAGGAGTACTACCGCTACAGACAGGACAGTCGGGGCTGTACCAAACTCATAGGTTTTTATTTGCATTGGCCTGTGATTTGTGTAAAGAAAATAACCCACTTTATCCAGACCTGACAAGGGAATCGCAGCCCCCTGGGGTGCCCCGTAGTATACCCTGCCTGATACATCCCCATGCATGGCACGATAGCTGGGCTAAATATAAGTGTTTGAATTGCAAACAGAATTGGTATTGTCATTCCTCCAGGAGGCGTCCATACTTCCCAAGTTGCAGACAACTAAATCTTATCCTGGCCCAGGCTTCGATCCAGGCTACCGATATTGCAGCCCTAATTTGTGAATGGGAATCATTGGTGCCGATTTTGTGGGAGGTTCCTGATAAAGAGTGGGAAAAAGTGGTCTCCGAGTGTAAAAAGCGATTTGCTTGGAAAAGAAGGTAGAAGCGTTGAGGGCAAGACCAGGTTGACCTCTATACTCACCAAGAAGAAGATATATTACCCTGCTATGGGTGGCACCCTCATAGGCATGGGAAGTGGGAGTATAAGTCATGCCAGACTGGCCTATTCACTGGCCTAATACCAATACAAGCAAATGAATGCTCGAAGTGTTACCAGTATGTGTATTACGGGAGACAAAAACTTTTTACCCTTTCTGTTCACTCCCACGTAAATCGGCATTGTTATGAAACCTGAAATCTACAAACCTGCACTTGTGGTGGGCAGCAATATTGGGTAGCTGAAAACTTGGGAAAAGGAGGCCAATGCCTGGGAGGTGCCCAAGAGGAGAAAAGTATATTTGCTTTACTAAAGCTGGCCATTGGGATATATCAGACGGGGGTGGGGTCCAAGATATGGTAAAAACTGAAATAATAAGAAATAGAACCAAGTCTATTGCCCGTAAATATAGACCTCCAGGACCAGGAGGAGATTTATATGCAAAAATCAAAAAGCAATTGGAAAAAGAAACAGGACCTCTGAAGCTGGGGCAAAATCTGTTTGTAGACTTAGGAGAAAGAGAGAATTAAATGTAACCAATTGTTGGATCTGTGGGGGACCTCTCATGACAGAGGAGTGGCCTTGGAAAGGAAGTAGCCTAGGACCTAAAGAATTACTCCAGTGGAACCATACTCGTAGTAGCAGAGAGGACCGACCTGAAGGATGGATTTTGAGCTCTACCACCTTAGGAGAAGAATGCTTAAGGAGGGAGGGAAGGAAGTATTCCGCGAGGGTAGACAATACTCCTTGTAAGAGATTGGCTTACAAATGGCACTTCTACCTGGTGGTATCTGAAGGAACCAAAGGGATACTGGGTTCTAGACAATCAAACGGGGAATTGCAAATACAATAAAGTAACAAAACTCTTTTGGTGTAATGGTACAGCTGCAAACCCTTATAAGGACCTCCCAAGAAATAGCTAAGTATTGGGACAAAATAACTGAAAAGCAGGAGGGCTTTTGGAGGGCTCCAGAGGGATTATTCTGGATATGTGGAAAAAGAGCTTATTCTGAATTACCCCTGAATTGGAGTGGTAGCTGTACACTAGGTATTATACAACTGTTTTTTTTTTTCTATTACCGGGATTTGAAGGAGACAATTTAAGAGTTCCAGTATATGGTTCTTTGAGGAGAACCAAAAGGGAGGTAATAGGAGGATCTCAAAAATGGGGGGAGGATGAATGGCCTCCTGAGAGAATAATCCAGGCATATGGGCCAGCTACTTGAGCCCAGAATGGTAGCTGGGGTTACCAAACTCTCATTTATATGTTAAATCGTATTATCAGGCTCCAAGCAGTAGTAGAAATAATTTCCAATAAAACTGCCCAAGCCTTAGAACTGATATTGAAACAACTGATGAAATGAGGGCTGCAATTTACCGAAATAGGCTGGCCTTGGATCACTTGTTGGATGAGAAGGGTAGAATTTATGGAAAATGGAATACCTCAGACTTGCTTAAAAATAGATGACAGCAGAGATGCAGTGTTAGAAATAGCCAAAGAAATCCGAAAGATTGCGCATGTGCCTGTCCAGAAATGGGAACCTATGTGGAATGCAGATTGGTGGGAGAATATTTTTAGGGGATCATGGTGGAAGAAAATAGGGTTTATCCTTTTATGTTCGGTTGCTGGGTTGTTGTTTCTCCCCTGTCTTATTCCTTGTTTTATCTGACTTCTAAGCACTGTGGTCCAGGGTATGCAGGTAGTCTCCATGACAGCAGATCCAGAATCAACCACCTCAAGCTCAACTAAATGAATAATGATAATAAGAAGGGTGAAAACCAAACCACGCCCTCTAGATGAGGCAGAGTTAATTTATAAGATGAATGAATGGATCAGTCACCAAGAGAATTATGGCTCAAGCCGAATGTAGTATAAATAGGAAAAGGGGGGATTGTGAAAGATGGGGGAGAGTGTTGTTGGCTTTCACCATAATAATTCTTTTTTTTGCTAACATATGGGGAATTCGATGAAGAGGCCTGAAATGACTAACCCGTGGGGGAACAAAACAGGGAAATTGAGAAACTGTGGGGATAGCAGGGGGAAAAAAGGGTTGCCCAGGGAGGTTGTGGAGTCTCCTTCTCTGGAGACATTCAAGACCCGCCTGGACACCTTCCTGTGTAATTTCGTTTAGGTTCCTGCTCTGGCAGGGGGATGGGACTGGATGATCTTTTGAGGTCCCTTCCAATCCCCAACATTCTGTGATTCTGTGATTCTGTGAAATTACTTGCCTCATTACAAGCTTAAAATCAAATAATATTTCACCAAGACATATATCTGAGCAAATTCTTTTAAATGCCATAAGGAATGTTACCTTGGATGAGTTAAAAATACAAGGTAAAAGTTTGAGAATATCTCAAACTTTGAGATATTTGAGATAGGAGATAAAAATAACATTTTACAGAAGACTCTCTTTAAAAGCTTTTAAATTTAAACAGTAGTCTGTAATTTTTGGATATTTATGTGGAGTTAATGCTAAAAAATGAATTGGCCACATTGATACACTCTCAGAAAAAGACTGTAGGATTTTTCTGTTGAGTTTCTATTGTACTTGTATTTGTAAATGTAGCCCAAGGTTAACCTCAAAGACTGTGCTGAGTGTAAAGCTTTTTTTGCCCTTTGATGGGGTGATTGGTATTCCTTAATTCCTCAAATTGGATACATGGTTGATCAAAATAAAGAACCAGAATGATCTTGTAGTGTGTTCCTTTCATTTCCCATTTTACCATATGCATGTCTTTTTGTTAGTCAACAATATCTTGAAGTTTAGTTCCTCTTCAAAGAAAAGATTGAGAGTTGTTATTTATAGTATGTGCGTGCTACAGGTGATGTCATTATAGAGCTATTTAACAGATCAAATGTTTGTGGTAAATGTTTACACTTTGATAGGTATGCAAGCACATATATAGATGATTAACTGCAACAATTTCCATCATTTTGGTATTTTCATGGTTTTCATTTTAGATACTTCAAACATTCCTTAAAGCAAAAAATCTGAAACTAAGGGCACAGATTAGCATGATTTAAAACTATATAAGCAATTGTACTTTTTTCTATTTGACAGGTAAATACTGCCATGGGTTGCACAAACAATGTTGGAAGGAGAAAGAAGTGAAAAAACTAAACTTCACTAACTTCACATAAGACTTTCTTTTTTTCTGATCAGGTGGGTGAAACTGTACTATAGCATTTTCATTTATATCAAGGTAAAATATCTTTCTTTTTGTTAAAAGCACTCTAGAGACATATAGAAACAATACCCTATCAAATCCTGCAGTTCTTCTCAGTTCTTAAAATTCCTCAATATAAACATTTTTAAAGTAGCATTTCCTACAGCATATACTCGGAGCAAAGGATAATTAAATTGGTCTTGGACACAAGTCAAAAGTTAGTTGTTGCTTTATTTACCCGTGAATGAATAGTCCTCACACATTTCATTAGAGCCTTGCAGTAATTCAACATAACATCATCATTCACCTGTAGCTTTGACCCATGAGGTGGCTGAGGTGGGGTATGCGGTGACTCTATGGGTTTACCCATGTCAACTTCTCATGGGGGTAGTGCATGTCTTTTAATCGTGATCGATGTACATTAGGGCCAGTGGTAAAGCATCTGTCCATTTAAAGCCAGTTGCTTCACAAATTTTGGCCAGTCTAGTTTTAAAACAGAATTCTTTCAACAGCTCCATGGTGTAAATGCTGTTGGATTCCTAGGGCTTTACAGACCACCTGGACAATTTGTCCTGTGAAGTGAGTGCTCAGTCACTGTGTAGTAAAAGGGTATTCCAAAATACGGCATTCTCTCAAGAGTCTTTTGGTGACAGTAGTAGCATCTGCATTTCTACATGGGCAGGCCTCTACCTATCCCAAGTACATCTTTATGACCACAAAAGTATATTTGCAGTTACAGCATTTGGCCATCTGTACAAAATCCATTTGCAGATTTAGAAAATAAATAATTTTGGGTGTGCTGCAGCCATGGTTTTGACCCTTAGTCTGATGTTATGGACCAAATAACAGAACAAGTGCTGCAGCATTATTGTACTCTGTAAGAGTCATGTGGAGGAAACCAATCTGCTTGTACTGCTGCAATCCCCCCATTTGTCAGCTACCAGGTGTTTCACACTGGCAAGTTAAGGGAGGAGAACCTGAGGTGCAATGAGGTGGCCATCTATGGAGTGTCACAAGGAATCGAGGTGTAACTGGCAGCCCTGGCACAGCCAGACAGTGTTTTCATCTCTTGAGGCTGGGTCCTATAAATTAGAGAGTCCTGAAAGAGAAGGAGGCAGTGACCGCACTGTGGAAAGGCTGATGAGAACATGTTCAAGAGCATGTGGGCAAGAAAGGCTTACTGTCCTTGCTGATTGATCAGTGAAGGCATTTTCTCATGAGAAAGCATCGTAAGAAAAAACGGGAGGTTAGCATTTTACTGTTGCTAAAAGAGAGGGTAATAATAATGCTTTCTGAAGAGCTTCAACGTAGCAGCCATTTCAAATAGGAGTGCCTGTGTGGCAATAGGATGTTAAGAACCTGAGTTGTTTCCAAAGTTGCCTGCAGTTGTGCACAGCCCCAGTGGCGTATTGGGAATCAGGGAAACACTGATTGCTCAGGGGGGCTGATTGCTCTTGTGCAAGTACAGAAGCGCGAGTCAGTACAAGTTCTGCAATTTGTGCCAGAGAGAGGGTTGGCAATCGGTAAGCTTCTGTTCTAGGCCACAGGTGCTAGCTGTGAAAACTGTTGGGATTGCAGTCCTGGAGAATTAAACTGATATGTAAAGAGGAGTGAGACGACCCTCAGTGCCAGGACAGCTTTTTCAGCTTTTCTTGCAGCACTTTACTGTTATTCTTCAGCCTAATCTGAACTATGAGTACGTAGGAAAATTAAAGAATATGAAGTGTTTTGTCCAGCTCCAAACATCTTTTCTTTACACTATCTTCAGGAAAACTCAGGAACCTTAACTCTGCAAGAGAACAGAAGTGGAAGGGGATGATATTCACAAAGGCCCTGATTTAAAGCACAGAAGGTGCTTGACTTTTGTCTGTGCTGCTAAATAAGTAGGCTTGGGTCTAGTCCCTGGCTTCAAGGCCAGCTAGTGCTTAGGACTAGCCCACTCTCTGGGCTCCTCCTAGAAACAGCTAGTTGGAGAAGTCCAAATACTGCTGGAGATTAAGTTTACAATTAAGTAGTGTCAATCATGGATAGGTCAGTGCTGGAGCTGCACCCAGGTCCTATTTATTTATGTAGCAATAGAAATTTATCACTGAGGTCTTCTCTTGGTTAATGGAGAAAGAAAAATTTCTCTACTGGTTGTTTCAGTTCACCTAATGCCTTCAGAGGGCCTAATGCTTTCAGATGGGGGACGCATAGCAGAAATGTGGTGTTAATTAATAGGAGGAGAGCGGCTTCCATAGGCTGAACTAACTTTTATATATACAACACCAGTGTCCTAAAACAATGAATCTGTGAACATCATACCTTTAGCCATCTCTGCAAAAGTGTTAGTGCCTTATGTCAGCCAGCAGCTATGAGTGGCCTGATTGTTGTAGAAGGAACTTTTAACTACTGGTTATCTTTCGGGTCTGAGAACTTCCTGGTGAAACCACCAGATCAGTTTTCAGCAAAAATGTTTTCTGAACACAGTTTTCTTCTGTGTGGCAGTACTGACTCTGGAAGTATTCTCACATTCTTCGTTTGCAAGAGAGAAATCTAAAGCCTTTGATAAAAGTTTGAATTTTTAGGCCAAAAAAGTTTTTTTTAATGGAAGTACTTTGCTCACAAAGGTTGGAACAGCTCCAGCTTGCCTAAGGCTTAAAGCTAAGCCAGTGGCAGACGTAAGAGAAACTAAGCACATAAGATGAATTCCAGGCAGTTGAGCAGACTTACAAGTGGGAGGCTCAAATAGTTAACATAAAAGCAGGCTAGGTAAAGTCTCAAGACAGAATAAGGCAAAATATATTTAAAAATAATGATCCATTCTACTAAAATACAAATCTACAGCTAGTCAAAAGTACCGTCTTTTCTGAGATTAAAACAGTGGTACCTTAGAGTGTTGTGTACAGGGATAGAGCGCTCTGCCACTTCAGTACCAATATATGACACTGGGTGGATCTCTGAAGTCAAGAGAACAAGCAAAGAAATCTTTAATTGACACTGTCTTGGTATGAGAAGAGTGGATTTGGCTCCACCCTGTTTGTTAGCATCTTGATTTCTCCATTTTTCACCTTCTTCATGACAGAATGATTTGCTGTGGCACCACTTTACTGTTTGTGACTGAAAGAATGGGAATAAATTATCACAGCTAAATAGGCAGTTAAATATTCTTTCTGATGGGAAACTTCAGTTGCTGAAAATGTTGGGAATTTGCAATTCTTTGTGATAGGACTTAAGATCATCTTGCTTTTCAAACTTTTTCTGCATTGGTTCTACTGAATCTGGACTGAACAGGAGTCTTGAAAGTTAAGGGATATTTCCGTGTAACTTTTGAGTGTACATTGTTATAGCCACCTCTTTTAGGTAAAACTACAATCCTTACTCTGTGATAGTTTTGGTTTTCCAGCATGTCTTCACATTTCTTACAAAATTATCCAGTTTCTAAAGTGAAAAAGTCTTCAGCTACTCAGCAGTGCTTAAAGTTAGATATGCAGATGTTTGCCTCAGATGAACCAGGGCTAAAATTATGTATTGCCAAAATAAAAAGCATTGTATTTGCATGAGTAGAGTATTTAATGACACAAAAATTGTTCTTAAAAAGCAAATCTCCTGAAATCCAGTTTGTTGGCTACAGAGAAGTTGCTGCTTTTGTCTAATTGCAAAATGTACCTAAATCTGTAGTGCACTTAACAAGTGTGTTATCCTCTAATATATCTCTCCAAGGAAATAATAGTTATGTGGTTTAACAGAAAACTGAACATCTGTCCAGGTATTATGCAACATCCAATTTTTCAGATACAACCTTACAAGTACATATTTACTATCTACTATAAATTTAAGAATGATGGGGTTAATTTGTATTACAAACTTCATAATAATGCTGCAGTGTAGTTAAGAGAAATAACCCTCTTTAAAAATACATCAGACACCATTGCTGTCTGCAATAGTTTTTAATAGGCTTCTACTAACGTGTAGGGTCTTCTGTGTCCTGAGACCAAATCAATACAAGGCTTCTACAATGTACAAAATGTGTGGAAGGTCCTGTAGTGCTGTAGATTTGAATCTGGGTACACCCCTCAGCTAAGTAATTCCCACATGACCTTTCCTTACAGTTGCTCTAACAGTTATTGAGGTAAGTGTTGAAGGATGATTTTTTCGTTTATTTATTACAGGATCCAGAGACTTTTACAAAAATATTTAATAAAATGTTTAATATGACATTTCATGGTGTATGAAAGAACTGGCAGATCACCTGGTTTTATGTTGCTCTTGATTAAGTTTCCCATGTGGTCTGGAACAAGATGTATACACCAATATTATTTCCTTCCCTTAAACTGTGCCTAAATGTAATGTTTGTGAAGTTTTTTAACCTTTTATGATTGAACAGCTAGAGAAATACAAAGTATGTGTTACTAATTCAGAGAATACAGACAGAATACCCTCAGTACTTAAGCTGTGTCTTCATAATTGATGCTCTTGCCTCTCAGATGCATATAGCATCCAGCCATCATTTTACACTAATAGTGCCTTCATACCATAATTCAGTTTAAAATTCAGATTGCTTTTGATACTTCACTTTCAGCTATCCTGTACTTTTAGTAACCTAAAAAAAGTTAGTAAAGTTGCTTTGAAGTTAATTTAAGAGCCATTTTACACGCTTCACTAGATTTTATATAATGGATTATAACTTCAAACTAAGAATATATAACTGCAGAAAAGACCTGTGAAAGCGATTTTTCTGTACTGCCCTAGTCAGACCTGAATTTAGTGCATATGCAGTAACCGCTATTGTACCTCTAATCTTAATCAACTGAAACAAATACAAATGAAGAATACATTCAATAATGGATGAAGAGAAGTGATGACTACTTTATGTCTTCTACCAGAAGCACATCAGTATTCATCATATGATTCAACTGAAATGAACACACTTATGACTGGAAATATAAATTTTATCACTTTCATCCATGCATCTAATACCAGTCCAAACTGTAATGGCTTAGGCAACTAAAGCAAAATATATTAGCAGGGGCAGTGCCTTTGTCATGTGTTCTTCGCTGTCATCTGTCTTTATTAGCTCAGCAAAGGCTGGCTTTTTGGCATATAGCTATACTGTCTAGTGAGTACCTAAGCATAATTCTTCTGCTGGTTTAAAAGAGATATATCTACAAGGTAGAGGTAACCCAGACCCAGGTACGTTATGATTTATCACTCAAAACATTTCTTATAAATAAAAAGTACCACTTCCACTTATTTCTCAGAAGCAATTTTAAAAAAAATAGTCAAGTGGAAATTTAATAAGGAATAAGCAGCAAAAAAGTAGGGACAAGAAAATAAATGTGTTTAAGTGGTGTTCAAGAACCAATGTCTCTGTTAATAAAAAGCAATTCTCACTGTAAATCTGTTTTTGAAATAGTAATTACTGAGAAAATACATCCGTTTGATGGTGTCAACACCATCTGCCTTGAGGTTTTGGGTCAGATCTGCACATCATATCATGAGATCTTCACTGACTTGTGTGGCACTGCAGCATTGTACAGCCACAAAGCATTCATCCCAGAATTTATGTAAGTCTGGTTTGGTACAAAAGCATCCCATCCTCCTTCACATGGAAAAGGAGGAGAACTAGAGTCACTATATCTTATAACAACTGAAAAAATGCTGGAAAATGAGAGTAGGAGGTGATATGAAGACATGACCTGATGGGTAGAACACTACCACCTGTTGATTACACAGGCAGAGTTACCCCTGCAAACAGCTATTGTGTAGTTCAGTGCTTTTTTATTTCAGATGCAGATAAAGATATGATGAGCAACTGCTTGAAAAGTCTTAGTTAAAAGCTATTAAAAGCTATTTTGGTACTTGAGCCCCTGCTGAAGGAAAGCATAGTCTACCATCCTATTAGGGTGATTATTTCTTAGGGTGATTATTTCTGAAACGTGAGTCACCTATTTCCCTGCTGCTCTTAATCTTCCAACAGGTTGTAGACTGGTCCACTTTTTGAGCCTCTACAGTGAAACAAAAATTCAACAAATAGTTGGGCTTGATAGCCTGTTGGTGTGGTTTCTCTATCAAGAAGATATGCTCAGGAATTTTACTTTTTTTGGGGGAAGTGCTGCTGTGCTAAAATCAAAACATATTGATTTTGACTAGTTTATGTTGCAAAGGTTTTAAAGTTAGAAGAGAATATGGACAAAATTCTTATACCACAGACATCCTTTACAAGAGCTAGTAGTCAGTTAGTAAACATTGGTCCTCGGCATTTCCAGTGATTTCCATGTCATTAAATCATTTGGAGGTGAATGCGCTTGATTTAATTTTTTTGATGAAACTGTCATCTGCAGCCAAAAATCTCTTTCCAAGCTCAGTTCATTTGATTTTGCTGACAAGAAGACAAAAAAAGAGAGATTTCCTGTGTTCGCATTTAAGTCTGAAAATTGGTGTTGAGGTGTGCTGGAGCATCTGGAGCAAGTACTTTGCACTTGTGCATCCACTCATTATATTGTCTCCTCTACCTTCCTAGCAGTGTGTTTCTTCTTGCTGGTGTCATTCAGCAAGGCTTTTTCTACATCTTGTTCTTCCTGAGGGTGCTTCCCATGTTCCAGTCTATCTCCACCGGCGCTTCCTAGGCATTCTGCCTGCCACTGTAGAAAATCACGTCTTTTCTTTGCAATCCTCTTATCTTTGCCTTAGATTTTTTTTTTTTTTTTTTTTTTTTTTTAATCCTGAAGCCACCAATCTTCTTTATATCAAGCCTCAACTCAACAATCTCATAGCTACCTGTCCTCTGGTAGGTAGCTCCTCCTGCATTTCCAAGTATTTTCCTTTTAAAGGACTACAGCTTATGTCTCCACAAATATTTGGGCCCCCGTTTCCAACTAAAATCAATGGGAGCTTGGCAAACCTGCAAGAATCCAGGTCTAGTCACTAATAGCCTGGAGGGCAATATATTTTATTAAGAATTTACTCCATATCTAGATTTAGCTTTGGTTCTTCCTCCCTGCCCGATATCTCTTACAAATGCTTTTAAACATAAGAGTAAAAATTTTGTCATCTTGAATCTTGAGCAGTATTTACCAGAATTCTCCAATTCTGCTAAATACCCTAGCGATAAATGTGATGTAGTTCTTTTGCTGAAAGTCTTAAATCCAACAGTTTGATCTATGTAGAAAAATACATCTATGTGCGTAGTTCTATCCCTTCTGTACAGTCTGCCTAAACAGGTCAAACTGCTGACTTGAATCATTACGTATGACAAGTTACACCCATGTGTGTTGAGGCAGATGTGGAAGGATATGTGTTTCCACAGGCTAAAAATGTATGTAACTTGATTCTGAATTGTGTCAACTATTAGACAAACAATACTTGTCTCCAAATACAATTTTAATACCTTCATCTGTTCAGCTTTTAAAAACCAATAGCTCCTTCTATCTTTCTTCTTTTCTCTACTATAAACAGTATTTCTTATCCTGTAAAAAAGACTATGGAGGGAGGTGAAATGGATTATTCCATGGCCAGATCAGCATCTATTAATTCTATACCACTAAGGAAAAATAATAGCACAACGAAAACAGAGCCCTTGCAAACATGAATAATGTTTTAAACAGTGGAAAGAAATGGTGAGACTATCTCAAAGATAAAAAAAATAGAGGCAGAAAAGCAAAGCAGAACAGAAGGTCTAATTCTAAAATCTTAATGAAAATTTGGAAATTTTATGCTATATTATGACAAATCTACTAAATTCTAATGTATTCCTAGGAAAAGAATGAATGTAAAAGACTAATTAGTATGCTATGTACAATAACATGCTATTATCTTCATTTTGCCATGTTGTCTTTAATCATCTCACATTCCTGTCTCCTATTAATTCATATTTATTTTTACTTCTAGACTCTGTGCTGGTTGTACTTTGCATCCTATAGATCTAGGTAAAACGTAAGAAGAAACTTTTCTACATATTGGGCAGCTTATAATTCTTTTTTTTTAATTTAAACTTCTCAGATTTTTCTTATTTCAAGTATGTATTTCTATGGGAAAGTGTGGGGAAAAGCTTTCAGGTCTATTTGTCTCAAGCAAGTGTTACTTACATTTTTTTTATTTTTCAAGGTTATCAGAATTATTAAGCATGAATGAGAAATGTGAGTTTTAATAAGTAAAAATTGTTTATTAAATGTATGTATTGCATGTATTAAAAATGCATAATACTCTTCTTATTGACTCAAGATGGCATTTTAAGTATGTGAATTCTAAATTCACAATATTGTAAACACCTAGATGGGCATTTAAAATTTAAAAAAACTTTTGCCTATTAAAAGTGTTGTGATTTTTTTTTATTGCAGGACCTAGTAAAAACGAAGGGCAACACCTAGAAAAGAGAACTTTAAACATAGTAGTTGTGCAAATGACAGTAAATGCTGTAGACATTACTTTCAAAAACATGGCTACTTCTTTCAGTTTCTAAATGTAGAAAAAAGTCTAACTTCGGGTTCCTTTCTTTTTCATTTTCTAGTCTACTTGTAACATTTAACATGTAGCAAGCAACTGCAGGAAAATTTGTTGGGTGTCATATAACCAAAAATGCTGTAAGAAGGATATATGAAACCACATTTAACAAAAGTCTCAGAGCTGAAAGAGGAGTCAAAGTCAACATTATTCATGCAATGGCTGTTACAGATTTCATGACTGGAACCATCTTTCTCATGCCTGGCACTGAAAGCAGTTCTCTCTTTGGCTTTTCTTGCTCGCGTAAACTCCAGCAGCAGCATCACCTGTGGCTTTAAGCCAAGGTGCAAGATCTGTGGATAAGCCAGTGCAATATCCTAGCATGTCTCTCTAAATCAGTGCAAGTGGTACCTTAACACAGGTATGGGGTCTATGAAGGAAGCTGAAGGGTCCTTCAGCGGTCTGCAGACCCTCCCCCTCGTAACACCAGCTTCTGTGTTACCATTCATCATGGTCCCATGGTTGTACAGTCCCACCAGGGCCTGCATGATTCCTGCAGGAGCCCTTGTTTCTCCACCAGAAATTCCAGTATCATACTGCTACAGTTTAAAGGAAAAAAAGTAAGCCATAAACTAAATAAAGCAATTTATTGCAGTTAAGGGTGTATTTGAATGAATAAATTTATGGGAGTTGGTTACACCTAAACAAGCAGTGACTTGTTCAGCCACCAGTCTAAGTAGAGTTGATCTTGTTCTAGTTGAAAAGTGTGGTTACTTAGGTTTTGGCAGAAGCATCTAAGCAATGTTGTATCGGTGTTGTCCTTCAGAAGGTGTCCTGTTCTTACACAGCAGCCCAGCTACAGAGCCCTGATTTTTAGATTTCAAATCCAGATCTCAGATGGAGATTCAATGAAAATTTGGGAGGCAAGAAGGAAGACCAGATATACTAAAGTCAGTCTTGCTATATTAGTATTAACCTTTTAGGGATCTGTAGTTCAGAGTTCACCTGGTCCAAATTTTGGCTCTAATTGCCTGAAGCCTATACATTGTAAACAGTCAAGCGGTAACTCTAACCTCTGGCATAGGCTTACTGTCTTCAGCTAAAGCCAAGTATCTGTAAATCTTTGCAGAATATGGTCCCTAGTTTAGACAACATCTGAAGAACCTCTGAGTGATAACAGTATATTTTCAAAACACAAAAATATATCTAAGTTTCTGTTGCAAAACAATCCACAACCTGGACTATGTTCACATCCTGTTAGAAGCTTACTCTAGATGCTGAATGAAAAATGATAGAACATGCCTCAAAAATGAACGGGTACCAAGAAGCCAGCAAAAGTCTTAAATTCATTAGGGAATTTCAGGATCAACTCTTACACCAAGATTATTCACTTGAATTTCTGAGTTTAAAAACTACTCCTGTTGTATGTAAAAGATCCTTTAATTCACCTTTCCCTATTATTCCACCTCTTACTGAATACTTAAATAAATATTCTGTTCTTCTACTGCTTCAAATCCATGAAAACAACCACATAAAGTTAATGATGTTCACAAGGTGACTCATCTGTACTTGAAGGTTTTTGGTCAACCTTCCACTGAACAAATGTTGAATATATAAACATTGCTTCGAAATTATCTTCTGTCATGTCTAAAGTCTTGTTTATTTCATAGGCAGCTGCCTCAAAATGAAGGCAGGGTTTTTGAAAAGTTGTGGAGCTTCAGGTCTTTCAGTGCTTTGTTGACAAAGCCTCTGATCTGTGGAAGTGGGAGCCCTGGAGTCCTTCTAGTAACTCTTGTGTAGCTGCTTCATTTATGGTTGCGTGTTTTGGGAGTAATTCCAGCATGCTCGCAGAAATGCTACCAGGCAGGTTTGGCTTGTTTTCATCCCAAATTAACTTTAGGAAATGTTTCAAGTTTCTTTCTTTTGGTGTTAAAGAACTTTGCATTGTTTCAACACGTTTCCATCCCAAGTACTCATCAGTATCACTAATTATCAATCGATCTCATACTTTTAACAGGGATGTTATTCCTGTTTATGCTTCACAAACAGGAAGATTTGATTTATTTTTAACCAGTCTTTCTTCCTTTGGCGCGCTCATTCATTGCCGTTATCTGCGCCCCCCAGGCAGAGCGCTAAAGGCCGTGGCGCACAGGCCAGCCGCGGGCCCGGCAGCCGGGCGGTGGGCCGATGGCCGGCTCGGGGACGGTCGCTTGCCGCAGAGCGGGCACGCTTACCGCGTGGGGCTTTGCGAAGCATAGGCCCCGGTCGCGCTGGGCACCGTTACCCGGGAGCCCACCCGGACTGGGAAGGGCTCCAGC